>NC_046665.1:87634375-87643210 GCF_010883055.1 Belonocnema kinseyi
CCTTATAAGGGAGTTGCAACGATTGTACCCGGAATATTCTGTTAAACTGATCGTCCTTATCATCGGCGCTCTTGGAGGTGCCAAGCTTTCACTTGCTAATTGTCTTTTGTGGTAAAAAATGTATCTTCTACTCGAACAATTTAACTTTTATTTTAATTGACTTAAATTCATTTAATTTAATTAATATTTTTGGTTCAAAATTTAGTTGAAAATACATCAATTTTTTTCAATTGGTCTTTTTTGGTAGAAATTCACCTTCTGGGTGAAAATTCGACTATTTGGTTAAAAATGTTTTTTTTTTATTGAATATTATTTTAGTTGAAAGTTTGTTTCTTTGGTTCAAAATTTAACAAATTTTATTAAAAAAATTTTTTTAAGTAATTCTTTTTTTACTAAAAATGTAGCTAGAAAACAAAAAATTTTGGATGAGATTTTTAAAATTTACTGTTTGAAAATTGGTATTTTTGTTTCATTTTTAAGTTTTTTTATTAAAAATTTTAATATTTTTTTTTGAAAATGTGAACTATTATACATAGTATTAAAAATAATTTTGGTTATCAAAGATTCATCAGTAGGGTTCAAAAATTAACTATTTTGTTATAATATCCCTTTTTCTTGGTTGAAAATTAATTACTTTAATTGAAAATGTAATTATAAAATTTTACAATAATGAAACTTAATATTTTTCAATACTATTATTAAAAAAAATGTCAACATTATTTGTAATTGTCCTTCAACATAAATTCGATCCTTAATTATGTGTGTGAATTTGGCATAATTCTTTTTTGCAACATTCCTTTCTTCGAGATTTTCAAGTTACCCGCACGGCATTGAGGAAAAGCGGCAATAATGCTTTCGAGATTTTCATGACACATCTATTTTTAGGATACTTTTTTTCTGGTTGATTCTGAACTTCAACTAAATTTTAACTGAGCATTACAAAGCACTTTTTAAATAAAAAGGAACCAACTTTGAACCAGAAAAGATCACTAAGAGTAGAAATTTTAAGTTAAAAAACTTAACTTTCAATCATAAAAGTTGAATTTTCAACAGATGGATTACCAAACAGACAAAAAAATAATTCTCATAAAAAGTTTCAAATTTTCAATAGTTTTGATAGTCAAATTTTTAACAACAAACATTAATTTATAACTAAAAAACTGAAAAAGAGAAATTGTCCACCAGCGATAGAATACTCAAATTTTCAGTTAGAAGAACAAATTTTCAACAACAAAAAACAAATATTCAACAAAATAGGTCCACTCTCAAGTAAATAAATTTTTATTTCAAAAGATGAATTTTCCGCTAATAAGACTACTTTTCTACCAAAAAAACATATCTTCAATAAAATGGTTGAATTTTCACCTAAAACATTTACATTTTTAACCAAAAATTGTATACTTAAATTATCAGTAAAAATAATAACTTTCGACCAAGTAAAATACGTTTTCAGCTAAAAACTGACTTTTTAATTAAAAAAAAAAGAATTTTCAATACTAACGAACTGTCAACCAATAAGATTTATCTTCAAAATAATACAGGAATTTCCAAACAAATAGTTGAATTTTAAACTAAAGAAGATACATTCTTAAAGAAAAAATGCAATAGTTGATATTTCAACAAAAAAATATTTATATTTTAATACAAAAACAGTTGATTTCAACCAACAGGCAAATTTTTAACAGAATGGTTTATTCTTTAACCATAACAGATTCATTTTCAAATGAAGCAATTGTAATTTTTAACAAAAAAAGATTCCACTTCTGCCAAAACAGATGAATTTTCAATACTCTAATAAAATTAATTTCAAAATCAGTTTACCGAAAATTGCTCGACTGTGTCAGGTTTTGCTTGATATTCCCAGAATTTCTGGAATTCCTGAACTTTTAGCAACCCAGCTATTTATTTTGGGGCAGTGTGTTTTCAATTTGTACAGTATTTTAAAAAACCTAAAGAAATATTTCCTGCAGTATATTTATTCAAGCAGCTCTGACAAAAAATTTTTTTCCCGATTTAATGCAAAGCTATGACTGCGCAGTTTAATCAAATTCACACGCACAAAAGACTACTCTTTTAAGGCGTGGAATAGTTTGCAAATTCTAAAGTAATTTTTTTAACCCAATGTCATATCCATCTCATATAAAACTATATAAAACCCTTTAGAATCTTTCAAAACAGCCTAAACATTCCTGAAATCTCACAAACTCTTCTAGTGTATTTTGAAATCCTATAATAATCCCTGAAATATTATGAAATCTCTTGAAATCTATGAAATTCGTACAAATCCTAAGAAATCCCTAGAAGTATTTCATTTAATTAATTCCCTGTATTTAATAAACTTCAAAAGGAAGTCATGTATTTTAATAAGAATAGTACTCGTAGAACAAATTAATCGCTTCTATTTCTATACCGAGACTAAATTTTATTCTCATCAATATTGCATAGAGAAATTTCATGAAAGAGCAATACAAAATTAAAAAATCTTTTTCACAAAAAGTAATAAAATTTAGGAATAAGGTTTTACACAGAAACGTATTGTTTTTCTGTGAACTGTATTGGTCAGAAAAGCTCATAAAATGATGACCTGTTCGTGAATAATCTGCTATAAAAGGCCACCCGAAGCCACTGGGAATACAAGAGAAGATTTTTTATTATCTGGGTAATTCTTCACAGACAGGGCACTTTGGTGTCCATGAATTATATTAATAAAACCTCTGGTTGTATTATTGTAAAATGTGGTGAATATTTTCATTTTAGTACCTCATAAGCAGCTCCATAGTAAAAATTAGGTTATCTAATTGTAAGACAGAGTGAAAAAATGTATGTGTACGAAAAATCGCTTTAACAGAAGACCACACATGCCAGAGGTAAATTTTGGAGTCACGTAGGAAATAAATAATGAACTACTTTAAAATATATGCTTAAGAATCCTAAAGTTAGACTCAAACAGCACAATCTTTATCATAAGTATTTTAATTTTTGAGGAATATACACTACATATGCATGCAAATATAAATGTCTTAGAAAATATTGTCGAGGTTACGTCGATACATAAACAGCCGTCGTTTGACGAATAGGAATACACTTTTGGGACCTGCTTCGACGTCTAATTAAAAAAAAGTATCACGCTACTCATCCTCTTAGTTTTGAGTGTCAGAAATAGGAACTTTCTTCGTAAATAAAAAAAAAATGACCAACAAAATCTTTCGTATTCTTTTTTGTTTTTGTATCCATCGACGCCACTAGAAATAACTTTCATATTTCACAGCAGAAGTTACTGAATAAAACACTTAAATATGGCACAGAGCGGCAGACAATGATTTGCTAAAGGATTTTTCAATCCATTTTACTTTAAAACTTTCGGGACACTTTGTGTTATTTTCATCGACGTGACCGTCGTTTCATATTGTGGCGTCAGCTGGCAAGATGTCTGCAAGCCAAGAGCCAAACAGTAAGACCAATTACATGCGACGAAACATAATTTTTATTATATAACAGGGGTAATAGTGATTTTTCTCCATAAGTGTATTAATACATCATTTTTCTTATAAAGCGATTTAATTAAATCATAAAAATACCCGGTGAAAAATCATTTCTGCCTAAACTAAAAAAAAGAGTAAAGTTTCGTCCCATGCAATTATATAATGTGCTTTGGAGTTAGATTCACATCTCGTTGTTTATTTATATGCACTTAATTTAGGTAAGGCGGCAAGAATAAGGCGTACAAAAATTAATAAAAATCCCATTGAAAATACTAAAGCTAAAAAAAGCCACATCTAACGTAAAAGTTTTGAGTATCTGGTTCAAAAAAAGATAAACTCTAAATAGCATACATAATTCAGTATTTTCTTGGTAAGTTAAAAAATATGTTACTATTTATTTTACTTATCAAATTTATATAAATCATTAAATTCAGTGGATTTTAAAGAATTTGTTCAAGAGAAGTGATGTGTTTCGTAGGGTTTCTAAAATTAGAAAAGATTCGAAATGTTTTTACATTTTCATCCTAATGAGAAGGTATCGAAAAATTGATCAGATTGGATTCTGCTTTGGCACACTTTCTCAAAGTCTACAAAGAAAGAACACGTTCGTAAATCAGCTATTTTGGATCAAAATTAAAAAAGTGAGCGCATTTTCAAAATGTTTGGAACCACATTTTTTCAAGATTTCAATATTTTATCTACGGTCATTCTTAGTACTCAGAAACTCAAAAAATTTATTCTTATGACTTTTTTCCATAAAAAAAATTATCAGAGTTAGAACATTTTCAAAATCAAAAAAAAAAAAAAATTAACATATTAAGCCAAACAACGCATGATATGAAAAAAGTCCAGAGAAGAAAAATGTTGATTTTTGAAAGCCCTATAAGATTATTATAACAACTTTTTTAAATTGGTCGAAAAGTTGAAAATTCAAAATCTGATCGTACGAAAAATGTTTGTAACCACATTTTTTTAAGATTTTAAAATTCTATGTACGGCTATTCATAGTACTGAGTAACTCAAAAAATTTATCCCAATGACTTTTTTCTTTGAAAAGAAAATTATTAGAGTTAGAGCATTTTCAAAATCCAAAAAACAAACTAAAATTAACGTTTGAAGTCAACGCATGATATGAAAAAAAGTCAAGAAAAGAACAGCGTTGATTTATAAAAGACTTATCAGATTATCATAACAACTTTTCTAATTTGGTCGAAAAGTTGAACATTCCAAATTTGATCGTACCAAAAATAATGAAAAATCCAATAATTCAATTTTTTGGTCAAACTATGCAAGATACGAAAAAAATGTTTAAGCTAAAATTGCGAGCCCTGGAAAGAACTACAAATTTGTAATGAATTACTTTTCGATAGGACGCGTACTTTTTGTTTTTAGTCGTAAAAAACAAAATTAAAAATAAAAAAATAAAAATTTTTTGGACTAACCACACAACCTACGAAGAAAAATGAGACAAACTTGTTTATCCAAAAAAGAGCTGTAAAAATAAAATTTTTTTTTGAAAAACGACATAAGTACGAACTAAAATTAACAGACAAAAGTTGTTCGCCTCAAAAGATCTATACATTCATTATTAATCATTTTTCGATAGGACGAGTAGATTTTATTTCAATCGTAAAAAATAAAATTGAAAATAAAAAATTAAATGTTTGGAAAAAGGACAGAACGGACGAAAGAGGACAAAGGATCCTATATAGGACCCTATATAGGTTCCTGTATTAGACCATATGCGGATGCACAACAGTTTTTCTTTAATCGTAAAAACCAAGATTAAAAATAAAAAAAATATAAAAACTAGGAAATAAGAATTAGTATAATTTAATTTTTATGCATATATGCAATTTAAAGCAAAATAAGAAACAAATATTAAAATAATCATGATAAATACAATTTGTGCTTTATTTTGCAATATTTGAATAAGCAAACCCAGGCAGAGTCACATAAAAAATGTATTATGTTAGGTATAAAAGTGTTGTGTATAATGTAGAGAAGTTGGCATTTTAGACAGAATCGAATAAGAAGCACGAGATACGTGATGAGAATGTGTTGGTTAAAGCCGAAAGAGTTTTAACGAAAGAGAGTTCACAATCACAAAATTACAGTTGTCGGGCCGTTCACCTTTGATTTTAAAAGGTCTGTGCATGAATGCGAAAGAAGTGCAAAGACCGGGCGCGGAGTGCGATAGCCATCAGTCGCGTGCCGTAGGTGCGCTCAAACGATCGAGCTAAGCTGTTTTAACAAATGAGAATTCACAATAACAAAATTACACTGGTGAATGTTTTGAGTCTTAATTTTAAAAGGTTTGTGCAAGAATATTCAAAAATATAAAGATCGAGCGCGAAGTGCGAGGTAAATACATAATCGAGTGCGAAGCGCGAGATAAATGTACAATCGAGCGCGAAACGCGAGAACCAACAGTTGTGTGCCCGAGGTCCGCTCAAACTTTATTTAGGAATAATTCTAGTTACAAAAAAATGAAAGATGGATGCGGTGTCAAAAGGCGCGACAAGCCCTTGAAATAAATTTGTAGCATGAATAATTTTATAATTGCTTGTTTTAATGGTAATGAACCTAATGTTCACTAAAAAAAAACATTTTGAAAATATTTTTTTTTAATTTAATTTTTCGAAAGTATCCTCTACGTAGAGAATAAAGCATATGCTACAATGATTTTAAGAATAACGCTAATTCAGGATGTATATTGAGTCTTACTAGACTTTTGATAAGTCGCGCAAAGAAAAAGGCTATGATCTAACAAAGCACCCTTATCTCGTTTTAATTATTGCTGCAACGTAGGTTGTCATCTAGAACAAACTCAATTGTTCTGCAAGTATCTTTGTATTGAGCTCGTCTTATAAATCCATTTTTAATTAAGGTAGACTAGGGTGAGGTCGAAATATTAAAACTATTTGTTTAATTTTCAGAAGCACTATTTTCCTTAATTTTCAAGTATGAACGTGATTTCATTTTTGCACGAACATGAACCTGAGCTCTTACATACCTCTCCATATATTTATATCTAATTAAATGAGTGAAAAATTGTTGTTATCTAACTTATAAAATTATATAAACAGATATTGAAATAACTTAGAAATTACTCAATTTTATCAACTTTTATTATTAATATTCTTATAAACTAGTGGTGGAAGGGACCCACATATCGGAAGCATGACGGGGCGAGATAAGAATATTTTGATAGTTGATAATGGACAGAAAAAATTTGTCTCGAAACAAAACAATCGTCCTCTTACGTATTTTGTGTTGAACCACGTAAATATTATATCAACCAAAAAGATATATTTGGTCGGAAGATTAGATAAAGTTTGCCGCAAACGAACTATGTTTTGCGTCAAAAGATTTTTCTCGATTCAAATAAAATGTCTAGACAAAGGACGTTTCGAAAAAATGTAAAACTGGAATGTTCTAAATTTGATTTGCAATCAGTAAAGTTTAAATAAAAAAGACGACTTTTTAACAAAAGAAATCAATCTTTCACCAAAAAGATCAATTTCAATGAAATCGAGAACGTAATGATTAAACTTTTAACCAAAGAGGTGAATCATGAGAAAATAAATCTTTAATAAGATAGTTCAACCTTCAACCAAGCAGTTGAATTTTCAATAAAAAGATAAATTTTTTAACAAATTGTTAAATTGTCCTTAATGCAAAGGGAGCAGGTCTATTGCAACATTCGTTGATAGTTGAAGAGTTTATCTAAGCTTTAGGGAGTTTAGCATGGCACTAGGACTATTAGTTCATTTTTAGCAGCTTTTTTAAAATTAAGTTGGTTCCTTTGGATCCAAGTGTGGTCAGTACGTTCGAAAGTGATTTTTGGAGTCAATTTTTATTTAAGCATATATTAACTTCAGATTAAATAATAAAGTCTAGAAAGTATATTTGTCAATCACAAATTTTTTTAAAAAGACATATAGCGTTTTAAAACGATGATTTTCGATGGAGTAACGAGATACGGTTTCACGCCGTGCTGTTTACCAAGAGCACAGCGTCTCCATGTGTAATGATTGCAGTAACATACAATAAAAGGAAGATCACTTTATTTTTTCTTAATTTCATGCCTACTATGATTAGTTTCAAGAATTCATCGATTTTTTGTAAAATGTTTTTTTATAACAAGTAATACAATAGAGTATTTTGACAAAAAATCATGATTTATTTTTTCCCTTTTTGCCGTAATTCATTCCTCAAAATGAATATACTTTCTGAATAATCCACTGAACTATTATTTTTTTAAAAAGTGGTACATCAACATTTTTAAAAGTATATTTGAATGTAATTTTTGGCAATATAACCTACATGAGCTTTTAATGTTATTTCTCGAGAAGTTCTAAAAAAATTTTCAAGTAGAAATATTCAATAGTTTTTTCTATAGCGATTTTTTTTCGCTTGTGTCCTATGGACCCAAGTGTGGTCAGCTTGTTACTCCACAGAAGTGTGGTCACTAAGGGTTAACCATAAAGAAATTTTCAACCAAGACAATTTTTATCAATTGAGTTCAACTCTTACCCAAATAGGGTAGAGGAACCAATTACCGAGGGTGCACCAATTGTCGAGGATCTATAGATACTTTTGCGATAAATCCTTTTGATCGCTATAGGAATAGCACTATTGTAAAATATTCCATAGCGGAAAAAGATATTCGAGTATAACGCGTTGATGAGTCTAAACTTTCACCTTGAACCTGATGTGACGGCCGTTTGAAGCTCACGACCGCTCAGTTCGGGTAAGGTCAATTTTTAATGTTAACGGAAAACATTACCCAAGGGGTTTTTAGGTCGCTAAGGCTGAATCTGCATGCGAAGACTGTGACTTTCTTTTTGGCTATCAAAATATTGTTTGAGTTAAAATGACCTGAGGGTGACCTTTCAGGTCATCCAAAAATATGACCTAAGTACCATTCTTAAGGTCAAAACTAAGGTCACCATTAGATTTTTTCTTAAAAGTTACTAAGGGAATGACCTTGACGTTTGAGAAAAATAGCTCGCTTAAGCCCTTTAACCCTAAAAACACTTTCACTTGCAGGATTTCTATAGCGATAAGATTATATCAAATTCCCGGGTTTTCCCCGTTTTTTTCCTGATTAACTTTTTTCCTCCGATCAAGTTAAAGATGTCTTAATTTTTGTGAGTTTTTGAAAGTAAGCGTATAAATAAAAATGGAAATTCTAGCATAATATACATTTACAAAATTTATATCGCAAATAAAATAATTATTCATTTTGTTACACATTGTACTCTGACCCATCCCTACTCTACTCTACAGCTATATAAAGGCTCGCTCTATTCTTTGAGACAGTCCATATTCTTCAGTCTCATAAGTT
>NC_046665.1:87643310-87661671 GCF_010883055.1 Belonocnema kinseyi
CCGACTCACGTTGTAAGTTACAATGTAGCTTCAGAATTATTAGAACCAGCAGCTCCAATACTGAAACAACGAAAAGTTAGATTTTGAGGGCCCAAAATCAGTATAAAGGGACAAGTGTTACACATTGTACTCTGACCCATCCCTACTCTACTCTACAGCTATATAAAGGCTCGCTCTATTCTTTGAGACAGTCCATATTCTTCAGTCTCATAAGTTACATCTGTAATTTACCATTGAATAAAGTCGCCATACCGAGTGATTCGGTAAGACTCATTTTTAAAAAACCAACTTGACTACTTTCGGCATAACAATTTGGTCGATTAAATAAAAAAATTCCCGATCCTAAATAAAATGCTTAGTTTTTTTTCGCGTTCTCCGATTAAAATCATATCCCCGAGTTTTTTCACGTTTTTCCAAGTAAAATAAAATTTCCAATTTTTTCCGATTTCCCCATCCGCTAGTTACTCTGAATTTCAACCAAATAGCTCAATTTTTCCACCAAATAATAGTATTTTTAACTAAAAGAGAGTAATTCTAAAATCAATATAATACGAGACGTTTAAAATATAATGAATTAACTTTCAAACAGAAAAGATATCACCTTTTACGGAAACGTAGTAGATATGATAGTAGGGTTTTTAATTTAAAAAAATTAAATTTCAACCACTTCCTGTAGGGGCTTTAAGACCTTGTAGTGGATGGGAAGGCTTGAGCGTGTGGGACGTAGGGACATAGGGTATGCATGATTTTATTATGATAGAAGGGTGAAAGAACCCAGCTAATGCAGGTCTTCTGGATCCCTGGGTCGAGGTCTCTCCCGGAGCGATCTTCAGTTTTTAGAATCGGCACGGGAATTACCTGTGACCCGCACAGCGACCAAGAAACAACCCTCCGTTGGTTTGGTGGCATGCGAATGGGTATTTATTCAGTGACTCGCTCAATGTGATCACCCCCTCCCCCAAGACATGGGTGTAGAGTGATCGTGTCTGTGGCATTTTGGCACCTGGGGGCTACGAAATTGTCCTAACGGCCTCTCGGCGACACCGGACGACCTTCCCGAGTAATTAGTCTTACCCGACATGCGGGGCTCTGCAGGGGCGGACCTTTTATTTCCCTAGCTACTCGTGGGAACCAAAATGGATCACGCAAATTTAATCTTAAGAGAAGAAACAGAAAGGGAGGTGGCGGTGGAGGGAAATGGGTTGGGCCAAACTCAGGTGGCGGCTGTACCCCCAGCTCTTCTGGGAGCTGAGTGTTCGACGGTCCCTCTGAATGAGGCTATGGAAACGGGAGCGGCCAATCAGTGCCCCAATAAGAAGAAACGCATCAAAAGTTCCCTGAAAAGCACACTGAAGAGGCAGGCGCAGCGGGCTAGTACAGCAGCTGCAATACCTAGTACATCGGGGACCACAACGTCGATAACTAACACTAAGGCTCAAAACTGAGGAAGGTGCTCAGAGGGCACCCCTCCGGGGGGTGGGGGGGGGGCTAAGCTTGTGATGAGGCACTAGGCAGCCCAGAAGCGGTCGAATTGAGAGTCGTCAGTAGCTAAATTGACAGCCGCTTAGAGGGCTGACACCCTGACGATCGTAGTCACGGATACGAGTTACCCAGACTCGATGCTCACCATAGAGAAATTTGAGCTTTTCAGGATGGCTACCTGGAGGGCGCTCGACAGAGTGTCCCCAGATCAATTACAAAGATACAGGATCTCCTTTTGTAGGGGAGCGGTCTTTGTGTTTGTGTCAGCCATCCCAACGGACAAGGCTTGGTTACACAAGGTTGTACTCGAGACAAGGCCTTGAGAATGCGCATCATTTAAGGTGGATGGACATGAATTTTCCAGAAAAAGGTAAAGGCCACGGCGTGGTTCCCCGATAAACTGCGAGACTCATCTGTGGTCCTCCGGCGCTTAGAGCGATTTAATCTGTGGCTTAAAACAGCGTAGCGTCCTGGCGAATCGTCAGGCACGACAGGCCACTTTGAATAGGTAAACTTTAAGGTGGCCAGCCAGGGGCAGGAGAAGCCTGTCGATGTACAGGAAGATCGGGAGTAGAGCTAAACGACTTCTCCCGGTCTAACCATTACCCGAATTAACTTGCATCACAGTTAAGGTGCCGCTGCAGTTTTGCAGAGGGGCACGGCTGCGAGGCACACAGATACCTCGCCAAGGAAGGCTCGTCATGAGATCGGCTAACTTTCCATATGACAGCGATACCAATCCACCAGTAGAGGTACGTACACTGGTGAAATACTGCAAGGTAAGGACTCTTCCTCTTCTTCTGGGATGCGATGCTAATTTCCACCATACTTTGTGGACAGCACGGACGTCTGCTCAAGAGGTAAAAATCTAGTGGAACACCTTATCAGCACTGATTTAGATATTCTTAATACGGGGAACAACCCGACGTTTCATAACTCGGTCAGAGAGGAAATCATTGAAATCACTCTCTGTACCGGTAGTTTTAGATACAGCGTCAAGAAATAGAGAGTCATAGACGAACCCACTTTCTCAGATCACTCACAGATAGAGTTCGAGCTGAAATACACTAAACCCACGGGCCCTAAATGGGCCAGAAATCCAAGAAGAACGGACTGGGGTTAGTTTTCCACGGAACTAAGAAGTGCACTCTTCGAGGTGCCCAGGTGAATCAGATACGTGGACAGCCTGAAGCTGGCGGTCGATATTTGCACGGAAGCCATTAAATCCACTTATGAAAGTAATTGCCAGCCTTCAAGGGTTCAAAAGGCTCGGGAGACAAACTGGTAGAATGAGAAACTCGAAGAGCTTCGCAAAGAAACCAGAGAGCGGTTCAGACGTGCCTGTACTAGCAAAACGGAGGAACTAGTGTCCTCATTGCACTGACATCAAGAAAGGAGCAGCAAGCGACTTGACTGGATAAGCGGTTTTCTTGAGATACGGATGCTATTCTCGGTACTCTGAAATTGCCCGTCGGGGGTACTGAGAGTCTCACGGGGATATCTTGGCTCACTTGATCAAGGTACATTTTCAGGGCTTCACAAAGTTAGGAAAGGAGTGGACGGCACCTCCGAGGCAATCAAAGTCGGTTGTGGCACAACTGGGCCCGAAGCGGCGGTCAGACAACGAGATTATTACCCCAGCCAGGGCCAGGTGAGCCCTGAAGTCCTTCAGTCCTTACAAGTCTCTTGGGCCGGATGATATATATCCAGTCTTCTCAAAAAGGGCTGGTGAGATCATCATTGGGCAGATTGTGAGACTTCCTAGGACTGGTCTGACGTTTGGTTACGTTCCGACGGCATGGAGGGGTCCGAGTGTAGTTTCATTCCGAAATTCCCATTAGCCTCACATCTTTCCTACTAAAAACAGTGAAAAGACTCGTGGACAGATATATCCGCGATAAGATCTTGTCAAGTAGTCCACTTCACAAACAACAATACGCCTATAGGGCTGGCCACTCGACTGAGACGACTCTTAGCACAGAAAATGACCTAATCGAAGGACGAGTAAAGCAGAAAGGCCTCGCTATCGGAACCTTTATGGATATCGAAGGAGCCTTTAACTACACCTCTGAAGAAGTGATCAGGACGGCTATGATCGCACTCGGTGCGCCGGTTGCAGCCGTGGAATGGACCTGCCATATGTTGGTCAACAGGAACCTAACTACGACTAAGGGAGATACCACCTTATGTGGAACCGTCGAATGGGGATGTTCGCAGGGAGGTGCTTTATCACCGCTGCTGTGGTACCTGGTTGTGGGTGAACTGCTTAATTTGCTCACGAGTCTGGGTCACTACCTTATAGGCTATGCAGACGATATACTGGTTATCGTGCGTGGCCAGCATCTGGATGCGCTCTTCGCAATAATGCAGCAAGTACCAAGAATAGTAGATTCATGAAACAAGATATCTGGACTATCAGTCAATCCGAGTAAGACGGATGCAATTGTTTTCACCAGAAGGTATAAGTGGTGAACAACAAGTATATTGAAACTGGTTGCACAACAATTGGAAATCAAAGGAAGAGCCAAATATCTGGGGCTCATCCTGGATAAGAAGCTGTCATGGAAGGAGCACCTAGAAAACAAGTGCAAGAAGCTAGTAGTGACTCTCTGGCTCTGTAGGAGAGGCATTGGGAAAAACTGAGGCTTGGAAAAGGAGACACTTATGTGGATATACTCAGCGATCCTGCGACCCAGACTAACCTATATGGCGGTGGTCTGGGTGAGCAGGGTCAAACTGTCTACTGTGAAGCGTCGACTGGAAAGGATCAGGGGACTAATCCTAAGAGGCATCACTGGTGCCTCGAAGTCGATACCCACGATGGCTCTGGGGGAACTAATAGGTTTGCAGCCCCTCCATCTTACCATCAAGGCTGTTGCTGCGAAGGCGGTCTGGAAATTAAGTATGGCAAACGATAGCAGTATCTCAACAGTATTGCGGATACCAATCGACATTGCGAGGAGGCCAAAACTGAGCATGCTCAAGGACAAAATGTCCACTCGTCGCTACCTCTTCCACAAGAAGTACCGAGTCAGCCTATCCACGAAAGAGGAATGGCTTTACGGTGAGGCAAACCTGCCCAGTGATGGAGACAACGGGTTTACATATAACTTCAGGAACAAGGAGAATGCAGATGCCGGGGTATATCGTAGAAGGAATGGAATGGGCTTCTAAATTGCGATGGGGTCCTAGGCCACATTCCAACAATCTGAGATTATGGCCATGCTCCAGTGCACCTACAAGGCAAAGGAGTATGGCAGTAAGAGAAACATTCGAATCTAATCAGACAGCAGGGCTGCTGTCATGGCACTGAATAGAACAACGACCGCGTGTCTACTAGTTTGGGAGTGATTTCGGGCACTGAATGAGCTACCTACAGACAACCGAGTCACTCTGCTTTCAAACCTTGGACACAGCGGAATCAAGGGCAATGAGATATCTGATGGGCTAGCAAATCTAGCAGCAAAAAAGAATTGTACTGGACCTGAGCCAGTCGTAGGCATTTCCAGTAGGTTAGTCACTAAAGATATTAATAGTTGGCTGACCGACGAAGATCAGAAGAAGTGGGCTTTGGTCTCTGGCTGCAGAGAGGCTAAAATACTCTTGGGTTCAAAGTTAAACCCTCACCGAGCAAAGGAATTACTCAAGATCGAGATGAACGAAATCAAAGACCTAAAAGAAATGTTTATAGGACACGGAAACCTCCAATACTGCAGACATAAGATAGGGCTTGAAGAAAGTCCCCTATGTCATCTGTGCGGAAAGGATAATGAGACTTATACTCATATCCTATGTCACTGCCCTGCGAGTGCGGCGAAACGTGCAATATTCACAGGTAATTGATAAATCAATCAGTCAGAAATATCAGCCCACAGCGTAGCTGCGGTCTTCTCTCTATGGAGAGGGCTGGGGGTTCACGCCTAAGGCTTATAAGGGGGCGCAACGGGATCACCAAAGCGTCAGGGGCTGTCACTGCCCAACCCAGAGCAATAATAGTAATAACTTTTAACCATAGATGATGACTTTTTCAGAACAAAAACAAATTTTTTCACAAAAATATTAATTTTCGTTCAAAAAATGGATTGCCTATTAAGCAAAACAAGTTTCACCCCAACAGTAGAATTTTCGGCAAAACATTACTTTTTAACAAAGCAGTTGAAAACAGTTGAAAGAAGAAATGGATAGTAAAATTTGGAGTGTCAGAATTTAGGTGGTCAGTTTAATCTTCTGAATAGTACCACGTACGATTCATAATTTTTACTTAATAGTCAGACAGACCATAATTTTATCGTCTGTTTGAATATCCACATGTGCTAGGTGGATCGATAAGTTTGGTAAATGGTCATGAAGATGGCGCTGCTGTACTAATTTCATGTTTCAGTCAGCGATTGCAACTCTATATAGGACCCATCTATAAGTTTTGTGGACTACCTTCGCATAGTTTGTGTTTGACTACTACTGAAAGTGAACATTAACGCCTTTTTTCCAAAAATGGAAAAAGACGAGTATCGAGCTGTGATCAATCCAAAAACAAAACAGCAGTCAAAACGGTGGGGTTTCTCCTGTGAAAGTGCACCAAAAAAGCAAAAACTTATTAATCGAGCTGTAAACGAGTATTTTGCAGAAATGGATAAAAGTTTTTCCCGAGGGAGTAAAAAAACTGGAAGATCGCTGGACCATACGTATTGAGCTTAATAGAGATTATATTGAGAAATGATTTTTCTTCGTAAAAAATGGTTTTTTTAAATGACTTTTACCAAATTTATCGATCCACCGTCGTACTATCAGGAAAGTCAAATCGGCACTCCATGGAGGGAAAATCAGAAGTGGCTTTTTCAGGACCTCTAACGAACGCTGTGCTCAAACAACAAAAACGTCCTTAAAATTTCGTAATTCATCATGTATCAGGCATCTTACTCTTCAAAAAGTATAAAGATGCTTTCAAACTTGATGGGCTTTATATCAATGTTCATATTTCTCATGTTTCATTTATTATATTAGATAAATTACATACTGCTGATATTGGTGTTGGATTAAAGTACAAAGTAAGTGACGTCAGCAGTTATTTGCACTAGTTTGGTAAGTAGGCTGCTGATATAGCGACTGAGGCTCCATCGATAACTGGAAATGTGCACTATCAACGGTCCCTGTTTTACCGACAAATGGTAATGAATCTGCATTACCAACCGATAGTAAAATTGTTTCTCTGATTCATGCTCAATCTACTTAACTGGTGGATGGTAACAAACTATGTCACCGATCGATGCTAACTTAACATGGAACAGAACCTTGTAATGTTAACTTTGCAAGCATCTCCATTACATACCTCACTGTTTTATCTACTTAGCACAGAACATAACCTCAAAATTTACCAATTTTTCTGTTTTATCGACATGCGGTGCAACGATATCGTAGAAGAAATATGCATTACCAACCTCACTGTTTTACCGACAGAGCTTAATTATCTTATGTAGGTAACTTAACACCTAGACGTTTTGGCCAGGGAAGAGAAAAACTGCAGAAAAGTGATCCAGTACTGGATTATTTATCTGGTTTCAAATGATTGATTTACACATGAATTTTCTTTAAAAAAAGTGTTCAATACATGTACAAAATCCTTGATATAAATGACACGCCATTTAAAATATTAACCTTATAAGGTTACAGCCATAGTTTTATTTTTTTCATATTAATATATTCATTTTATTTATGCCAAATAATATTTTTTATGATTCAGTCAAAAATCGTGCATTTTACGTATCGCCACATATTACCAAGGCACGTGCCACAAGTAAAGATAATTTTTTATGTTTGAACCTTCGAAAATAAAAAAAAAATTATTGCTGAAGTATATAAATTTTGTAGAAATTTTAGCGGCAAAATTGGCGAATCAGAACATTAAAAAAAAGCTTATCAGTAACTTTTTTGTCCAATAAATGCAATTTTATTGTGTTTCTAAAAAAAATATAGACTTGATAATTCATACAAAATAAGTATAGTTATACCAGAAAGATATTGTCCGATATATTTGGGAATATCTGCTTATAAAAATTCGCTAAAAAAGTGTATATTTCTAGAAAAAGAAAAATGTGAATTCAGTAAATTAATTACGATTCAAAATGCATCTTCGATTATTAAAACTTAATTTTTTAAGTTGAAAGTTCTACTTTTATATCATTGGTTTAGAACAGATCTCTTTTGGTTAAAAAATCTACTATTTGGTTGAAAGTGGGAATTTTATTATAAAGGGTACCACCGATACTATTTTATAGTGACCAAAAAAAATATGAACAAAAAAGTACTCTAGAAAATGGTAGTGCGAACCTTCGTTTGTGCACTAAACAGCTTCAACATTGTGTCTGATCAACAAATTTTCGATTCCTCTAACAATTTCTGTTAAATAATATGTAACGAAACTAACAAAAAATCTCCATGCTCGCGATACCCAGCGAACTTTCTTTCTTGGAAATTTGTTAGAATCTTGTTTATATCAAACATTTTCCAATGAAGAAAGCAATTTTTTGTAGTCTTTCACTTAATCAATATTTTGGAATGAGCCTGAAATTCGCAAAGTTTACAAAAAACGAAAAAACTACGAAAGTTTTAGTCCTCTAACGCATTTGGAATAGGGTGGTCCTTCTTTTTGACTTTGCATTTTTTTTTATCTCACCCTCCTATTTTGTTGGAATGACCAAAAAATGATCACCACTAAATTTGAGCAAAATTGGTTAATATTAACATGTGGCCCAAAGCACTCAAAGTTTTACATTCAATTAACATGGCGAAAAGTATCGTAAAATTTTAAATGCAGGAAATTTTTTTATATTTCATCAGAATCCTTTGGCTTTGTTTAATAACAATTATATAAAATAACAAGTTTCACAATTAATTTTGATAAAAATAAAAACTCGAAATTTTGAAAAAATTCAAGATGGCCGTCCAAATTTTTTGTTGTATTTCTTTGTTTCTCAATTAAAACTTTTCAGGTGTCAATAAAAAGAATACATTATTATCAAGAACAATATTTCATAATGCATGAGAGTCAAAATTTTGGAAAATTCAAAATGCCGCTTTATGAAAGACTCAAAAAGTCGTATTTTCTATGATTTTCGTCCAAAGGTCTTCAAATTTTAAAGAAAAGCCAATTGTATTGTTATAAAGTGGATGCTTGTATGAAACACATTTTTGGAAAGGATCGAGTGATTCTCCAAACCTAAATTTTTTGGAAAGATTGACTAATAAAATAACAAAAAATTAACATTTCCGACTATTCGATGAAAATTTTTTTAAGTGAATCAAAAATCAACTTTTCCAGTAAATTATGTAACTTTTTGAAAATAGTGATGAGGCGCTATTTTTACTTTATTAAAAATTTCGAGATCTGCTTCCAAGTATACACTTCGTAACAATACAATTGGCCTTTCACTGACACATGACAAGTTGCCATCGAGAAACAAAGAAATAATTGGTAAAAAAAATTAGGCGGCCATATTGAATTTGTTCAAAATTTAGAGTTTTCATTGTTATCACGTGCTTTCTACTAAATAAATCTACATGTGAAAATTTGTGTGCTTTGGGCCACATGTTAATATTAATCGATTTAGCTCAAATTTGGTGGAGACCATTTTTTTTGGTTATTTCAACAAAACAGAGAGGTGAGACAAAAAAATTCGCCACAAGTAAATAAGGACCACCCTTATGTGGAGCCAAATGTGAAACCTACAATAAGTCGGCCCCTTAGTATTTAACTATTCTGTAAAAATACAGCGATTCTGGAAGTAAAGTTTTTTTCAATGCTAATGGTGAAATTACATGCCAAAAGCACCACCAAAACATTTCTTCCCTCTAATGTATGTAGAATCTACGCCAAATCAGCCAATTATGCTTGAAAAATTATCTCATAATTCAATAATTTCAAAAATCTCAATTTTTCAACAATTATTGTAGAATTTTATATCAGAAGCACTATAAAAAAAGTTGCATCCCTCTAATGAATGTCAAACCCATCTCAAAACAATCCCTAAAGATAATAAAATTCGTTGAAAATAAACTATTTTGAAAACTTTAAATATTTTCGTTGACTACTGCAGTATTTTATGCCGAAAGCCCCGCCAAAAGGTTTCACCCTTCTAATACATGTGGAACCTACCCCAAATTGCCCCCTTGCGTTAGAAAAATTCAGTAAAAATATAATAATTTCCAAAGGTGAATTTTTTTTTAAATTATTGTAAAATTTCATGCCACAAGCACCGTGGGATCCACCCCAACTCAACCCCTGAAGATTAAAAGATTCGGTAAAAATACACTGATATCAAAACTAAAAATAATTTCAATGATTACTAGAGCATATCATGCCAAAAGCACCATCAAAAAGTCTCATCCCTCTAGTGCTTGTAGAACCTACCCCAAATCATCCCCTTCTGTTTCAAAAATTCTGTAAAAATACAATAATTTCAAAAGTCAAAATTTTTTCACCAATTATTGCAGGATTTCATAGCAGAAGTACCATAAAAATGTTTCATACAGTAATATCAACAATAAAAATTTTATTAAAGACAACTACAGAATTTCATGTGACAAGAAAAAACAAAAAGTTTCATCTCTCTGAATCATGTGGAACCTACACCAAAGCATCTCCTAAAGTTAAGGAAAATCGTGAAAAATACCCCTGAAAATGCAAAAATTCGGATAAATAAACTAATATCAAAAGTCATAATGTTATCAATGATTACTGTAGCATTAAATGCCAATAGCACCATGAAAAACTTTCATCCCTCTAGTACAAGTGGAACCCACACCAAATTAACCCATAAAATAAAAAAATTCTTTTAAATTAAACCCTTTTGAAAAGTCAAAACTGTTGCGATGATAGCACCACCGAAAACTTTTATCTCTTCAATGCATGCGGAATTTAACCCAAGTGACCCCCTGCTGTTTCAAAAATTCTGTTAAAATACAATAATTTCTTTTTAAAGTTAAAATGTTTTTTCAGCAATTATTGTGGATTTTTTTTTTGCAAAAGTACCATAATATAGTATCTTCCCTCTAGTACATGTGGAATCCATCCCTAATCAACCCTTAAAGTTAAAAAAATTCGTTAAAAATACATCATATTGAAAAGTCAAATTTTTTTCGATGATAACTTTAGCATTTTATGCCACAAGCACCAACAAAAGGTTTCATTCCTCTAATTCATGTGGAACCTACCCCACATCACCCCCTTTTGTTTGAAAAATTATATTAAAATACAAAAAGAAAACAAGTTAAATTCTTTCAACAGTTATTGTAGACTTTTATGTCAGAAGTCCGGTCAATAAATTTTATCCCTTTAATGCATGTTGCAATCACCCCAAATTAACCCCCAACGATAAAAAAATTCGTTAAAAATATAATAATATCGAAAGCCAAAATTATTGTCATGATTACTGCCGCAATTCATTCCAAAGGCACCAAAAAAAGTTTAATCTTTCGAATGCATGTGGAAACTAGCCCAAATCATCTCCAAAAGATAAAAAAATTCGCTAAAATACACTAATTTCAAAAGTCCACCAACAAGTTTCATATTTCTAGTGAAAGTCGGATCTACCCCAAATCATCCGGTTAGGTTAAAAAAATGCACTAATATCAAGAGTCAAAATTTATTCAATGATTCTTTGAGAATTTCATGTAGAAAGCACCGCTAAAAGTTTTATCCCTCTAATGAACTCATTTTTAGGAAAACACAACTGATATGCAAAGGAATTTTCAAGAAATAAATTTTGCTAGGTTTCGCCAATATTAATATTTGTGGTTGCCTTTATTACAAATAATGTAACAACGACTTTGTAAGGGATTTTTTCTTTAAACAAAGTGTTCCTTGTATGTATACAATCTTTAAAATCAATGACACTCTATCTAAAATATTCACTTTGTAGCGTTATATTCATAGTATTCGTGTGTTTTAATAAATATATACATTTTATTTATTCCAAATAAAATTTTTTTATGCATCAGTGAAAACAAGTGAATGTTAAGAATCACCACATATTATCATCGCAAATGCCACAGTAAAGATAATTTCTATATCTAAAGTTTCCAAAATAATATTTTTTTACAGCAATACATAAATTGCATGTAAATTTTAACGGAAAAATGACCAACGCAGAACATAAAAACGAAGTAAAACTCAAGATTAAGAATTTTTAAAATAATCTTTATGTATTTCTGAATTCACGTATTTTATCAAAGTTCTGAGGTTTTTTTAGTCTTTAAGTTTTAAGTTAAGTTTTAAGTCTTTTTAAAACTAACTAAAAAAAAATAAATTTTTAAAACTCAAAATGTTATATGCTACAATGGAATTTTGCCCTTTTCATGCCACGTTCTTAAGGTGTTGAAAAGTTTTTTTCAATTTATCTAGAATAATTTAAATAAATTCACTACGTGAATTTTCAAAATATTTTTAAAGATCATATAAAAGAAGTTCCGAAATATTTCAAATATTTTTTTTAAAGATATAGGTTATAAAAGAACATATATAAAAGTCCATTAAATTACTATTTGTAAAGATAATTCTTTCCGGTTTTGATTCCTCGCACTTTTCATTTTCGTTTAAGGCATTTTGATGAATTGATTAACCTTAAATGTACACAATATTTTTAAGCTCAGCTGCACAAATATATATTTTCTCATGGACACATACACACACTTCTGTGATTGACTAAAAAAATTTGCTGCATTTACATTTGTTATTCTAATGACATATCCAATTTTGTTATGCGAATTTTGATCAGCAAAAAGTCCTCAAATATATCTTAAAACCCTCTTGTAATTTCTGTGCTAAGAGGAATCATTCTCTATGGTACTGAATAAAAAAATGAATCTTCAGGAAGAGTGTTCTAGCCTCCTCAAACAAAACAAGAAATAAGTCCGCATACAAATTTGTAAAATAATCGTTATCTTAGACGTATTTTGATAACTTGAAAAGATAATAGTTATTTATCTGCCTCTTGGTTAATTATTTTTAACTTTTTTGTTTCAAAGCAATATATATAGCTGGAAATTGAAGGGTTCCCGTACTGAACTACAGAACTAAAAATTTTTCGGATAAAGGGCTTTTTGCATGAAAAAATACTAAAAAATGAAATACCTTTTGTGTAGAAGGACTTTACCGAAAGTTCGTTTTTGATACAGCAATAAAAAGTAGATCATTAAAAACCAGATTAATGACTCTGTAATTGTCTCCCAACTTCTCTTTTTCTAATTACCTACACTGAGAAAAAAATACTTCTGAATCAATGAAATAATAGTTTGAAGCATCAAACGGTGCTTTCGGACTCGGTCAAATGCATATATAATCAATTCAAAAGCATACACTATTGTTTCTTATTTTCTTGATTGAAATATAATGTTATTAAATTATAAAAAAATTGATTAGAATCAACTGAAGACGTCCTAGACCAAATAGTAAAATATTATAAAGTTAACTACAGTGAAATTTGAAGCAAACGATATGTCCTATAAATTGATAGCATCATGCTCTCAATTCTAAAGTGCGATGTTATCGTCGCACCAGTAGAAAAGTTTTACTGTATAGTACACTGACATAATCTATTAGCAGAAATTTCTTATTCAAAGATCAGAAGTGAAAATCTAAAGAATTTACAGGTTCTTTAACCTCTGACACATACTCCTCCGTTTACTTGTATTTTTATTTAGATTAATTCTCAGCATTAATTCTTAATTCTGACTTTAGTTAGGAAAGACGTATTTTACTTATAATTAATGAGAAACGTATTTTACTTATAACTAATGAGAAACGCACTTTATTTACAACATCTGTAATCGCCGAGAATGGAACGTCACGCACCGCCCGCTTCAAATCGCACGCCTTATCACTAAAGCTACGACGCCACGCTGAGGACGACGATTCCTTATATATGAAAACTCGTAACCTCCATTACTAGCGCATGGAGGCTGAATCTTACATAGTGAATTTAAGCACATAATTTATGGCAACTGGCGACCTCTGTTTTAAATGTATAAAATTAATCGAACATTAAAACTAGATTTCTACTTTTATCGATCGCCAAGAATTATTTTAATTTGTGTCTTTATTTTCACTTTCAATAACAGCTGAACTTTTTAATAATAAATTTTTAATTGGTTTATTCAATGTTAAAGTAATATTTATTTCAAGTCCATCTTAAAATTTCATTCTTTTAATTAATATAAACGATTATTAAATTAATAGATATATTGCGAAATCATCAAGTTTAATAATATTATTATATAAATTATAATTAAATTTTTTTTCAAAACGTAAAGTTATTACAAACTAAATTAAAATTAAATAAATTTATTATAATAATGTTTTAATTATGTTAATTATTTAATGTTGAAAAACTTATTAATTTTAGATTAAAATTAAATAATATTGTATTTTTATTCTAGCATTATCTAATCAAAATTTATTAACTATTTAATATTGGAGCTATATCTGTTCTAAATTTTACATAATTGAGCCATAAAAAATTTTTTTTCATGTTTTAGTTATAATAATAATATTCTCATGAGTTCTATGTTAGCAAATTATAAAGGTTAATAATAATATGTTATACATGCTCATAATTTTCTATACTAATATTATATTCATATTTCGTGTTATAAATTATTTACAAATTTAAAATTAAATATAATTTAGATAAATTTTAAATTAGTTTAGTCATTGTTAAAAGAATAATTTTTGAAATTTTATCTTAAAATCTAATTTTTTCAAATGATATAAAAGCCCGTGTGGAAAAATTTCGTAGCAGTCTTATGTAGAGAGATCGGCTGGCTAGACCGAATCTAGACCGTCTTCTTAAGACGGTCTGACAGGGTGCTGGCCTTGGCCCTCTTAGACGGACTCGATTGCAAAAATTTCAAAGATTCATCGAAGCGGTCTGGCTGGACCCCTCTCAGACGGTCTCGGTTGAAAATAGGAAGTGCTATCGTGACAGTGTATGGTGTAATCCTCAGCAGACAGAAAAGATTGGGCAAACCTAAAAGAATATTAAAGTTTTCAGGAAAGTTTTGTGTTGAAGTCAGATTGACACATGTCTAGGGTTGTATACACACTGTTTTTTTGATAATTGTTGAGCAATATAATATCCACTTATATGAGATAAGATTAATTGATTCTTTCTCAAATTGCAACCTAACCTACAAAAGACCAGAGAGGAAGATTTTATATATGTCTTTACATCGTACAGAATCTATTTCTAGCCACATTTTCAATACAAACGAAAATGGACAATAATGTTTTGAGAAAAATGTTACTATATGTTGTGCTAATTGTCGCCTATCCCTCTGCGTCCGTAGGATGGCCATACTTATGACCAATGTCGTGAATTGTCTGCTATTTTGTTATCAACACAGCAGTCAAAATATCCTGCTTTGAAATTACCCAACACAATAAGGAAAAAATCCATGTAATAGTATTTAAAACTTGATAAAAAATCGATATCGATCAATGCTTTTGTAGGTTACGTTAATTATCGCGTATCACTCAGCGTCCGTAGGATGGCCGTACTTAGGGCTAATGTCGTGAATTGCCTGCTATTTTGTGATCATTATTATATAATAGTTGAACTTAAAGTAAACTAAATTAATTTTCAACAAAAAAACGAATAAATGATGAATCTTGAACTGAAATATTTCAATTTAATCCTTGCTTGACACGCATCTATAGAATAACATACTTGCCACACCGGGATAAGTTTTTACCCCAGTGACGAAAACTGTCATAAAAAATAAACTACTGAATATTTTAACTTGAAATTTTTTTAGAGCACATTGAAATTCTGATTTAAAAGGCAGTGTACTATCTGTAAAGTTCGGATACTTTTTTCCCTCCTCTTTCTGTACGGTCCAATGTAAACCATCGCGTAGTGAAAGCGTTACACGTCTGGCCAGCGTCTGATCAGCTCGTCTATTCTGGACGAGCTGATCAGCGGCTGGTCAGCGCCGTCTAATCTAGCCCATCTCATGGTTTAGGCGTTAAACATCTGGCCAGCGGCGCTATTAGACCGTCTTTCCAGCGTCTGACCAGACACAAGACGGTCTGGGCAGCGCTTGGCCAGCGCCCCAAAATTTTTCCACACGGGTAAATTACATAAAGATTAAGTTTTAAAATTTAAATTTGAATTAATAAATTGATGATTTAAGTGAATGCTATATGATTAAATACCGGTTATAATTGATACAATAACATTTTATTAATATTTTAAATAGAAAATTATTAATTTTGTTATTTATTCAAATTTTTGTTTTGTTGTGAAATGAGTATCGGAATTATGATTTCTGAATGATCCGAGTATATATTTGACTTTTTTCTGGAATACTGAAACATTTTATCAATAATACAAATTTTTAGAAAAACACCAAGTAAAAATTATTTGAATAATTCATTATAAAAATGATTCTTTAACGCCTTGTATTTTATGAACAGAATAATTACTTATTATAAGCTAATTAATTTTTTTACGATATTTGACCACATGAAAATTGCATTCATTTATATAAGATACGAACTTTTTAATAAAAACATATTTTTATTTAACCTATTTCTATTAGAATTATATAGTTTTTTGAAATGTTGATGATGTTTTGAAATGATTATATGAATTAAATTGTTAAAATTATATGTACAAGTGTTTTATTTCTTATAAAAACAAGTATTGAACGTTATTAATAACTAAGATTTTCAGGAAGGAAGTTTAAAATATATATAAAGTAAGAGTAAATTTATTATTTCAATGAAACAAATGATTTGAGGCTTTTTATGTTGTGAACCATTTAGTTCATTATTAGCTGATAATTTTCTTCACACTTTCTTCATCTTGGTTTGAATTAATGACAAAGGCTACTAATAAATTAGACGTATAGAAAACATTTAAAAATCTAAAACATAAAGTAGAGTACAAATAAATTTATTATTTCAGTGAAATTATTTGATGCTTTTTATGTTGTAAGCCATTTAATTAATTATTATTTGATCATTTTCTTCACACTTTCTTCATGTTGAATTGGATTAGTGACAAAGGTTACTCATAAATTAGACGTATGGAAATGCTGTATCAAAATTTAAAGGAGAATATACACATAATGTTAACATTATTTGAATGTTACGATGAAAATAATTGGATCATGTTTTTTATTTTGTGAACTGATTAATTCATTAAAAATTGATTCTACTAAAAGTTACATTTTCTGGAATCAGTTTAAAAGCTTAAGATTAAATAAAATTTTTTAAAATAAAATGTCAAATAAGAAAAAATATATAGAGATAACGTTTTTAAAATGTTTATAACAGAATTATATTTTAATGGTTTTTCTTTTGTAAAATTGTCAATTGATTGTTAGCTAATTAACGTTTTCTGATAATTAAAGTAAATAAAGATAAAAACTTAGTTCCTGAAATTTAAGTAACATAATTTAATTATTGACTTAAAGGTTATATAATGGAATATTGGATATAATTTGAATATTAAAAGTTAATTTAAATTTGCAATTATATTATTGCAATTAGATAATTTTTAAAATGATTCTGATGTACTGAAATGCCATATTATAATTCCGGAGTTTTTAAGAAGATAAAAATGTTTTCTTTTTTTACATGTGAGTACTCGTTTTTTTAATTTTCAAAGAGATAAGTAAAATAAAATTATCGAAAGAACTTATTTTAACAATTAGAACAATATAAGCGTCTTAATAATTTTGAAAGATTTTGAGAATAATTTTTTTTAACACTTATGGGAAAATTTTGATCAGTTAATAATTAATTCTGAAATAATAATTGTTAATTTTAAAGATTCCAAAATTGTTAAAAAATAATATGGAAGAATTTAATAAAATTATTTCCATTTTCCGTGATTTAATTCAAAATTAGGTCAACTTAATTTTTTAGGTCGTCAAGAGAAGGAAAAATATATAGTTTAGTTTCATGGGAAAATTGCAAACAATTTTTTACTATTGAGTTCTATGAGCTTATTAAAAAAGATTTAAAAACTTTTCATATTATTTTATAAAGTAAAAAAAGGGTTAACAAGTGTTTAAAGAAACATCGTGCCAAAATAAATAATTTTAGAACAAATTTGAGTAAATTTAAGAAATATTTACAACTTTTAACACCATTAAAAAACAATACAAATTTATAAGATATTTTAGGACTTTTTTGAAAATTCAGAATAATGATATAAATTCTTTAGTTTCCCAAAACAATTTCTTAAGAATTTTTAATTTGAAAAATGACGTTCAGCAGAAAATTCAAAAAGGATTTTAAAAAATAAAATATTTCCTTACATTTCGAGAAAGAGTAGAATATTTTAAAGCAAAATGTTTTAATTTTGTAACATTAAAAAACACAAAAATAAATTAAGCCATAAAATTCTATAAATATTGCGAATATTTACAAGAATAAAGAAGATTTTTAAACTGCAGAAGATTTTTAAAAATTCAGATTTATGTGAAAGTTCTTAAACAAAAAGAAAGCCAGACGTTGAAAACGCAAACGTCTGGACACTAATGTTTTTTTTTCAAATTAAAATTTGCGAAAAAAATGTATGAACAACTGAAAACCCATATGGTAAAGTATCACGTGCCCTTAATTAGGATAACTTTGAAAGATCTCAAGTGAAGAAATTAATGTTATTCAAGTTTTTAGGAAAATTGGGGATATTTTAAGCAGCAGTTTATATTTTAAATAACTTTTCTAAACTTCAAGAAAAATTTTAGTCAGATAAAAATATTTTTAAGAATTTAAGAATTACACAGGCCGACAAAATTTGACAAAGGTCCGGAACCAGAGACCAGACCTAGTATACCCGAAGGTTTTTGCTGCGCTGAATCCGAATCCGACCTC
>NC_046665.1:87661771-87668391 GCF_010883055.1 Belonocnema kinseyi
GGCTATGAAAAATCTTATCAAAAAGTTAGGCATCGCATTTTGAAGGTAAAGAGTAGTTCTTTACGATGCCATTGTCAGTTTGTGAAAAAAAAATTTCGCGATATTACGGGACCTCGAACACATCAAAATAACGGGTTTTTGACCTATTTAGGTTAGAATATCTCGAAAACTGAGGGTGATGGAATTTTTCTGAGGTCAGATTCGGATTCAGCGCAGCAAAAACCTTCGGGTATAGTAGGTCTGGTCACTGGTTCTGAGAATTGTTGGCCTGTGTTATTGTGCAGATATTTAATTCTAAAAGGGCTCGAACTTTTCCTATTATTTTGTAAAATCTCGTAAAATATATATTTTTCTTAATCTAGATTTTTTGTTGGCGAATATGAAATATTCACAAATATTTTATAATTTTCTTCAAATTCGTAAGAAATTTTTGAAGGTTTTGAGGTAAATTTTTTACACTTTAAATAATTTTTCAACATTTTAAGAAAAAATTGGATTCATTTACAAATATTTTTGGAATTCAAGAGGCTTTGCATAGACTTCAAATATTTTAAACCTTGGAAGAATTTCCGAAAATTTATGGAATATTTATTATTTCTTCTGAAATTATAAAAGACCAAAATATCTTTTGAAAAGGCTGAAATTTCTCTAATAATTTATAAAATCCTGTAAAATAAAAGGTATATTTTTTAAATCTTCTGCATTATTTTCTTGACACATCTTTAATATTTAAAAATCTTTCCTGATTGTCTCATGAAAATGATAAAACTTATATAATTCTTTGAAAAAATGCTGATACTTCTTTTCTTGCAAATAAATTTAAAATGAGTGTAACTAAACCAATATCAAAAAAGCATTGTTGTGTTACGTCAAAATATTGCTTAATTTATTTCTATACCGCACTTCACCCTGAAAATCTATTTTTATTTACACTTTTCGATTCATTTATTTGCATAATCGTAATTTATCGTAATTTATTGCCCTTGTTTTCGAAAAACGTTATGTTTGAAATATTTTTACGACGATTATCACCTACAAATATATCAGGAACAATAAATATATTTTTAAACGTAATTAGATAATTTAAAATTTGATCAATATAAAAAAAATATTTTTCAAATTTTTAAGTTGTTTTCTGTTAGACATTTTTTCATATATATATATATGAATAGAAGTATACATACACTCTGGGAATGAGAGTTGAATAGTAAATTAATAAATGTAAGTTAATTTTTCTATAACAATATTCAACATTAAAAATGGTAAGTAAATCAATAAATGCAAAAAGTAATTACTGATTATAAATAGACAATGTTAGATAATAAAACAAAAAAAATTTGCAAAATTTATTTTTTGCATCGTTTCAAGATAAATAGTATAATATACTCAATTTATTTTATTCGTTTTTATTTTAAGTTTTGACTTAAATCTTTACTCTCATTAGTTATTCAATAATTAGTTGCGTAAAATGAATAATATAATTTTTTTATAAAATTCTTACATACCCGTGCACAAATCTCCATCGGGCCCCGGATCGGGTCCCGATCAGGAATCCTGGTCGGCGCCAGATCGCGAATGAAACACACACCCAGATCGGGGCCAGGTCGGGACACCCAATTGGGAAACTGGATCGGTGCCCTGTCGGTGCCCGATCGGTACACGATCAGTCTCATTATAATCCATTCGTGAATATCACAAATGAAGATTTAATATAAGTAAACTCGAAACTATCGAATGGGCCTTTCCTTTTGAAGGCCACCTTAATATTTTGAATTTCCAATTAGTTATTTTAAGTTAAAATTAAAGTACTACAGGCACGAAAAGAAGACGTTTCACACTGCAAAATTTAATTACACTTTTTAGAAACGTAAGATTATTGTAGATACTATCAGTTTCGAGGAAAAGATTTGTTTTAATGAAAAAATGGATGATAACCAGAAATGAAATATTAAATATAATATTAAATAATATAATTAATAATATAACCAATATAATTAATAATATTATAATTAAATATAATATTTCTGGTTGTTTTAAATATTATTTACATAATATGCATTTAGTTAATTTTTATTATCATTAATTAATTTCGATCTAATGGACATTTTTATAACTTGAAATGAAATTGTTTATAATAAAAAAGAAAAAAACTTTGTTTAGCATTTTAAACTTCGCGCGAAACCAATTAGATGCCGAATGCGACGCATGCACAGTTGAATAACTAGCTCTTGTTGGAATCCCTACACAATCGGCATTTTGCATTTTGATTGTACTACTTGATTCTGAAATTCATGTTATGAATATTTGTCCTTAATGTATTTCTGTAATGAATTTATTATTAATACAGGATCAAAGTATCAATAACATAATCGATTGTATCAAATATTTTATTCTCATCATATAAAAACATGACAATTTTGTGCGTACTACAATTCATTTCTTGACAATAGATTTGATAATTCTAGCGCTACATTAAATCGAAAAACATTGAGTTTTTAAATAATAATTGAAAACAAAAGAACTTGATCAATTTCATCATATAATAATATTTGACTCATCTAATGGTAAATATATTAATTTTGCATAAAACAATTTAATTAATTATAAATTTATTTGAGGTTAGGTTTCGATGAGCCCGCAGAGTGTAATTACTTACTCTCATCTTCCTTTCACAGGTTTCGAGGTCTACTGACTGGTGTTTGGTGCCTCCGAACACGTGGCTTACTCGCCTTATGCATTTTGATCATTGCTAGAATATTAGAAAAGAGTAGCATGTATACAAATTTCACTGCAATACCAGAAAAAATCAAGCAGCGCTAGTTCTGCGAGAGCATGGAGATGGCGTTTCAGTAGGAACTCGGTCTGGCCCGGTCGGGCCCAGGTATGGGCCACAGAGTTCTACCGATCAGGACCAGATCGGGAAATCCAATCGGGTCCAGATCCGTATTACGTTTGATATCGGGCGATTTCTGCACGGGTAGTTATTAGTATTTTATATTTCTGCCTATTGATTTATGTTAATATTTAGTTCAATTGCAATACATAATACTACTTTTATTTACTACCATTATTCTTTTTAATTATTGTTATTTAACATTTTTTAAAATGATTTTATACAGTTTTGAGCATTAAAGAAATTTCTCTGAAAAGTATTTCTTTATTCCATTAAAAAAAAAAAATAACATTCATGAAAGCAATTTATTTGATTCTTTAAATCCTGCAATTTTCTGGTTCCGCCATTTTATAATTCGGTAATTTTCTGGCGGAAATTTTTTTCTTGTGGCCAGTGGTGGATCCAGGGGAGGTGTTTAGGGGTTTCAAACCCTCCCCTCCAGAAACTTTTGGAAAAAAAGAAAAGTTAGAATTTGTTGCAGCTGAAACTTGCAAACGGTTGAAAATTAAACACATTTCGGCGAAAGTTTCACTGAGGTTAGGAGAATAATTCTGATCTCGTCTACAGCGTCACGATGAAATGAGCAAAGTTCGGTAACACATGTACAATCAGCAACAGAAAATACGAAAAAATCATTTGTTCTTACTGATAAATCTCCTCCGAAATCAATTAGATTATTGTTGAGGCATTAAAACCTATTTAATACCATTGGGCAAAAAGCAACTGACAGATGGGAATCCCCAGTTCTCTCCAATTTAATGAAGTTAAACGACGACAGATAGCGCTGGGATCGCAATTCTTGCTACATCGCGAATAAAAATGGAGCGATTATAAGGCGAAAGATTATCCAGGCACGATTAAAAATTGGAAATTATCTTCGATTCGTGTAAAGTTTATCCGGCAATGTTAATTTTTGTTGCGGTGAATCTTTCGCCCGAAATCAATGTAAACTTTATCTTTCGTTTTTTCTGTGTTTGACCGTATTCGAAAGCGCCATTCATTGTGATCACAGTAGATACTATCAAATCGAAAGTATCTTCGTTTCGCGGAAATAATTTTCTCTAGAAGCTACAACGATAATTTGTTAATTCAAAAGTATGTTTAACACTTTAAATACCAAATTTTTTCGAAATAAATGTGCCTTTGTTTTTCTTGACATTATATGCTTGAGCTTCATATAATCGTCAATATTTTAATCTATAATACTGTACTTTTTATTTAAAAACTCGAATTATTTCACTTAGAGCAAAATTTATTGAATTATAGATATAAATTATTCTATTAATAATGCGGAATTGAAAAGCACCGGCACTTTTGATTCAAGAGTTCTTTTTTCTAAGTGTAAACTCTTGCATTTTTTTCAAACCTTTTTCTGACCAATTCGATCTGCACAAAAGTTTCTAAATGCAGTGAAATAATAAAATACTTCTTTTTAAAGTAAAAGCTCTTATATAAAACTATTTGCTACTTTTTCAGCACCAAAGTACCAAAGAAATTCCAACCTAAAATCTTAAATCTTAACTTTTTACAAAAAGCTACTTTTATAAGGTTTTTTTCACATAATTTTTTGCCATGCAATCAGAAATTATATTATTCAAAATTATTACCGCTTATTAATAAAAAAAACAAACACCTTTCTTGTCTTTATATACTTTTAATGAAAAATTGTCGGTCACAGTACCATAGCCTCACATTAAATCTTTCTATTTGCGCGAAACAGAATAATTTTTTTGACAAAAAGCTTTTTTATTCATATTCAGCTTCTCCATGTCTCGGGAGCATTTTTTATTATTTTTTCAAATAAAAAAATATATCTTTAGTACTTTCCATAGATTGTAAATTTACACATTCTATTTCTCAGCACTGGATAATATTTTCTAACCATACTTTTTGACCGCCATTTAGAAACTCTTCAGCTAGGAAGTAACCTTTTTTTAAATGGTATTTTAATTTTACAGAATGTTCTTTCGCTCTATTTTAAATTGAAAATTCATATTTTGGTCCAAAAAGTTGTGTTTTTTGGTTGCTAATTCATTTTCTATAGTTAAGAGTTAATTTCTTCAAAAATTTAATTATTTTATCAAAAATGTAACGATATTTTCGTAAGAAGTAATCTTTTCTGCTTCAAAGTTATTTTCTTTTACTTGAAAAGTCTTACATACTGATTTTAGAATTACTCTCTTTTATGTTTAATCTTCTTTGCTTGAAAATTCAATCATGTGGTTGAAGATGCATCTTTAACGTTATTGGAAAGAAATTATTTTTCTATTATATTATAATAAAAACAAGAGTAACTGAAAACTACCCTTAAAACCAAAATTGTCAATTCTTCGTGAAATCGCCGTTTTGAGTACTGCAATCTCGTCATTTTTACATTCTCATCAGAGAAGGTATTAGATTTGTGTAAAATTTGACCCCCCCTCCAGTTTTTGTCAAATGTCCACGTTTTGGGACCCCGTGAATCCGAAAAACAGGTTTTTACGAAAGTGTCTGTCTGTATGTGTGTGTGAACACGATACATTTTGAAAAAATCAATCTATTAGATTGGCCTACGGTACACATGCTTAGTGTTCTAAATTAAAGGTCAAATTCGTTAGCCAGCCATTTTGGATGAAGATTCAAAATGTGGGAACATTTTGAAAATTTTTGTGACATTTTTTTCAAAATTCAACAATTCTCTGTAGGTCATTCATAGTATTCAATAGGTCAAACAATTTATCTCAATGACTTTTTTTCATGAAATCAAAAATTACCAGAGTTATAGCATTTACAACATTCCAAAAAACACACGAAAATGAACAGTTTATGCCAAATAACGCCCGATATGAAAAAGCGTCAAGGAAAGAAAAATGTTGTTTTTCGAATTCCCTACAAGATTATCATAACAACTTTTTGAATTTAAAGAAAAAATCAAAACTTTAAATTTTGACAGCATCCAAAATAATGAAAAATCCAAGAAGTACATTTTTCGGCCAAAACTGGACAAAATAGGTAAAAGATGGCAGAAAAAAAATTGTGCATTTAAAAAAGATCTACAAAATTTGTTAGTAACCACTTTTTGATAGGATTCGTACCTTCGGCTATTTTTTTACGATTAAAACCCAAAACAGACCAATCCAAAAATTATTCTTGCCAAGTAAATCATTTCTACATTCTTAATAGAGCAGGTACTAGATTTGGGTAAAATTTGACCCCTTCCCCAGTTTTTGTCAAATGTCCACGTTTTGAGACCCTCCCAATCCGAAAAATAGGTATTAACTACTGTGTCTGCCTGTCGGTCTGTCTGGATGCATGCCTGTGAGCACGATAACTTTTAAAAAATTCATTCTATCAGATTGGCCTCTGCTACACTCTTTTAGTGACCTAAACTGAAGTTCAAGTTTGTTAGCCAGTTATTTTGGATATAAAATTTGAAAAGTGAGCGCATTTTGAACATTTTTTCAAAATTGAAAAATTTTCTGTACAGATGTTTATAGTATTCAAAAAGTTGAACAATTTACCCTGATGACTTTTTTCATAAAACCAAAAATTACCAGAGATAAATTATTTACAAAATACCAAAAAAACACACGAAAATGAACCTTTTAAGCCAAAAAACGGACGATATAAAAGGAAAGAAAAAAAGTTTGATTTTTAAATGCCCTACAAGATTATTATAACAACTTTTTGAATTTTATTGAAAAATCCAAAAATCACATTTTTTCATGGAACAATTTCCAATTTTCCA
>NC_046665.1:87668491-87677742 GCF_010883055.1 Belonocnema kinseyi
AGAAGTTAAAAAACGGTAAGGCTGCTCAGTAGACCGCAGGTGTAAAGTTTAAATCATAAAAAATATTAGAAATGAGCAAATTCACTTTATGGAAAAACGATTAAAGTTGCAATAAAATGTTTAATAGCACCATTTTTTTAAAAGAATGCGCATTTCTTTTAATGGGACAAAGAAACGTTGTCTCATTTAATACCAATGCAAGTTATGAATTATAATAATACACATTTATGGGAATGATATAAAATTTCAGGGATTTGCTCGAGTGCGAAGCACGAGAAACGTGATTAGAATGTGTTTGTTAAGGCCGAAGGAGTTTTAACAACAGAGAATGCACGATTATCAAATTACTGTTGTCGAGTCTTCCACCTTTAGTTTTGAAAAGTCTGTGCACAAAGATCGAGCGCGTAGCGCGAAGTGAATACATAATCGAGCGCGAAGCGCGCGATTAATATATCATCGAGTGCGAATGTTTAAACACATGCTAGCTTTTTAAATAAATATTCTCGAACATTTTTGTTTTTTAATAAAAAGTATTACTGTTGATCTAGTGGTAGTGAAATAAATTAAATTTGTAGAAAAAAATAAGGGTTTGTTAAATAATGAAGGCAAGGTGTAACTATAATTAAATAATATACAAACTTGATGATTAGTTAAGAATAAATACAGTGAAACTCTACTATAGAGCCGATTTTGGAGCTGACGGTGGGTGGGAATTAACTCATAATAGCCTGCTCCGCATTTGTTTGTTTACACCTGAGTGCTACTCGTAGCTTGAGTGACAACCGCAGACCACATGCACCCCACGTAGCATCTGTCACATCTACCTGCAGCGCGGCGTCGATTCTCGAAAGGGCTATAGAATAGAGGGTTATTGAAGAGTTTGACTGTAATAATTTATTGTTTATATAAAAAAATTAAATTTTCAGCAACAAATTATTTAAACTGATGGAATTTATTTAAACAATTGAAAATCAATAAAAGAATGTTTCATGAATATTCCTCTAAAGAAATATTACTCATTTTTGATCGAAGAAAATTTTTTTTATTATTTAAACATATTTAATTTGTTTATATAATGGCAAATTAATAAATGCAAATAATAATCTACTAGGCCAATATAAATAATTTGAAGTAAAAAAAGACTGAAATATACTGTTGGAATTATTTAGTAACAAAAACAAAAAAATTCATGCTTTAGATTTTGAATAAGGAATTTTTGAGTTTTTTATTTTCACATAAATCTTGCAAACATCAGTATTGTGAAAAGATCATAAATTGAAAAATCGTGACATTGTACTTGGGGGCTTTAAAAAAATACGAAATGTATGTATTATCAACATGTCCCTACCTCGCTAGCCATCTGGTAGTGAGGGTGTTATAAAAAGCCAGCCGAAGCGACTAAAAATATTAAAGTGGGTTTTAAAACATATACTGCAAATTTGAAGAAGACCCCGAATTCAGGATGAAGTCTATTATTCCAATGACGTTAAGCCTTTTTTGGACTCATGTTCTCATGGTCCTTGTATTCTTCCAACAAGCGGAATGTAGATGTCGCAGTTATGATTTTATACCTGAAATACTCCCTACTTATTGCTGCTACGATCTGGAAGAAGCTGTTTTTGACGTGTGCGGGGAAGGTAACTATGAAATAGACTGGTCTTCTCCTGATGCCGAAGATTGCTGCATCATAGGTTGCACAGATTGGAGACTTTCACTGTTTTGCACGTAAGTTATCTCAGAAACCTGTATAACTAACTTTGAGTATCTGCGTGTAACCTCTTTGTATAGATAAATCATTCTATGACAAATAAACATATAATAATTCCAACGAGGTTACATCATTTTTCAACTTATGTTCTCGTGATGATTTTAATCTTCCAACTTGCAGAACTTGTTTACAGAAACCCTATTGTACCTCCACCATTCCCTCGTTTTTGCTGTTCCGATTTTGAAACAGCTGTTGCTCAGGTGTGTGGGGAAGATAACTATGATATAGACCCGTATTCTACTGCCGTCAGACAATGTTGCAACCAAGGTTGCTCAGAATTGGGACTTCAATTTTTCTGTCTGTAAGTCATCTCAAAATCCTGTATAATAACCAAAAACTCTAATTAAATAATAACCGTAATATCGAGATCTTAGCTTTTAAGTATCAGTGTGCAATCTCTTTACGTGGATGAATAATCCCACGACAGATACAATAACAATTTGCGGAATTTGCTTACAGCTCTCCTCCTGTTTACCCTGAACCAACACTGCCTACTTATTGCTGTACAGATCTTGAAGAAAAAGTTGCTGAAACGTGCGGGGAATATAACTACTATCCTATTGACTATTATTCCCCTGAGGCCCAAATTTGCTGCTACTTAGGTTGCGAAGAGGACGATTTTTCACAGTTCTGCATGTAAGTATCATCCTATTTATCCCTTCTTATAACACTGTTTTTGGATAACATACCCCGAAATTATTTCCTAAAGTTTTGGACGAAACACGTAGAAAAGGCTTGTTGTACTATATCACAGTCCTAGATAATACCGTAAAGAAAGTTATAATGGGAATATAATCTCAAACATACACTTATTTTTTTGCAAAAAAAAAATGTTCAGCGACTAATTTTTCACGTCCAATTTTCGAAGGCAAGTGCTGATTTTAGAACTTTTACATCGAAATTAGTAGATAATTCTACTTTTACTTAGTTAGTCCCCACATTATGGATCAAAGATTTTGAAAAGTGTTAACTGTTCTAAGTTTACCTCTCCAAAAATTATAATGAATGAACATTTTAAAATTTTTTGTCTTTGATACAGTTACACTGACGATATGTACGATCCTGCAAGCACCTCAAGCCTGATTTCTACAAGCAGTGAAGCCCAAACGGAAACAACCGACCAAAGCCCTATGAAAACAAGCGCTGTAAGCCTTATCGGTGCAGACAGTGAAGAACTTATGGAAACAAACGACTAAAGCCCTACGAAAACAACCACCTCAAGTCTTCTTAGTACAGAAAGTGCAAACACTTTGGAAAGAACCGACCCAACCCCTACGATTCCCTAAGCGACTCTCTTCCAAGGATAAAACTTGCTAGACAAGGCAAGATCTCGGAAATGAAATTGATACCCAGTGAATACAGATAGAAAAATTATCGTTTAAAAAACGAATGTATTTTTCTGAATAGCATAAAGTAAATCAAACATGTACAATTTACGTTTTGAATTGTATCTAAAATAAAAATATTTGAAATAACTCGATGCATCACACTTAAGTATTTTTGTTATGCCTAAATAAGAAAAGATTGTTGCTTTCGGGCATGACCTTGGTCCTACATTTGGAGGAATCCAGACGTGGCAACCTGATGCAACTGCGGTGCCGAGAGTGCGGCCCTCGAGCTATTTGTCACGCTGGTCTGAACATATCCTCCCCTTCGGCTCCACGGCTCCTCTGATCACAAAACTGTAGAGGTAATCAGTTTTCAGAAAGGCATAAGCTGTTGGGTCTTATATTGGGAGTTGGGTGTGTTATTTTTTTTTAATTGTATGTATTCGAGACTATGGAACAGCCATAAAAGAAAATATGTAAGGAAATTCGTTAAGAATTTGGGAAAGGAAATGGATTCGTCCCGAATTTTTAAACTTTCGGGACGACCAGCCAAGTCTATGAAGAATATTTCACTACCCCTCCCGAATATCAGGACGACGCGTCACATAGTAAAAGACCATTATTTTTTTATTCAAATTTGACCGACTTTATTCAAAATTAATTCTTCTGGTTGGAGACTCAATTCGTAGGTCAAAAAACGAAACTATTTCGTTGAAAATTCATTTCTTTCTCGTTTAAAATTAATTTTGAACTGAAAATGAAACTATTTTGTTTTAATTGAAAATTCATCTCTGCTTGAAAATTTAACTGTTTTGTTAAAAATTCGTGTTTCTCGGTTCAATACCGTTTTTAAGTTTATGACAAACTTCATCCAATCGTCCAGCCAAATAATTCTGTTTGCTTATCGAAGAGGAGCCTTTAGTGTCATTTTAAATCGCCACACAAAAAAGAGGCGAGAATAGAGAGAGAAGGCATAGAGTATAGAAAGTATGATTGTAAGAGAGACAGAGACTTACGTCGCCGTACCACAATTTTTTTTAATTCACTTCCGTTCCAGAAGAAGCTTTACTTTAAAAAAATGTGTTTTTTGTCCTTAATCTTATCTACTGTTCATACAAAAGATAAAAAATGGTTAGAATGTGTGAATCAGACCCTAGTTAGAAGATACATAAGAAGTCACAGAAACACGTGAGCCTGCATGAAAAAATGCATGGACATAAAAGAAGCTAGAGAAGTATGCCAGGACAGGAAATTATGGCGGCAAATGGTTAATAAAAAGAGTGTCAGTCGAGTGAATGACGTCTGAAACAAAAGACCTTGGCCATTAATGGACCCAAGTGGGGAACCTTTACATCACGATTTTGTAAGGATCTTCACTTGGGGTGATTGATAGAGAGATTGATTAGAAACCTGATTAAAAATTGATTAGAAACACGAGAATTCTGGATCAATCTGAAAATTCTCTATCTCTTCCCCACATTACTCCTTTCCCCACCGAGTCAGTCACGCATAACCCGAAAGGGAAATGGCTTAATGGTGTAATAATAAAAGATAAATTAGTTATGTATCATAGTCTGAAAGGATGTTGAATATTTTATAACAGTGGTGAAATTCGATACCAACAGTAATCATTATTTTTATCATGATTGGCTAGAGATATTTTAAATATTAATTTTCAACAACAGGGTTTTACTCTTAACCAAGTAATATAATTTTCATTTCGAAAATGATAAATTCAAAACGAAAAAATGTGGTATCTGATATGTGAATCAAAAAATATTTTTATTTTTAATTGAAGACAATTTAATTCAACCAAAAAAGATGATACATGCAGTTTCAACGAGATACTGGAATTTCCAACTGAAAACGAACAATTTGCAACCAAAAATAGAAAAGTTAAATTTTCAGTTAAAAAAATTAATTAAAAAAAAAGAATTTTCAACAAAATATTTAAATACAATAATATAAAGCTAAATTTGAAGAATTAAGAAACAATGTTATTAACTTCTGTCTTCTAGGTTTTCCAAGTTTTCTAGGTAGGGTAGCCACCCTGAATTATTTTGAATTTTGAACAACAAAAAAAGATATTCAACAAAACAGGTAAATTTTTAAGCAAGCAAATGAATTTTTATCCAAAAAATGAACTTTCAACTAGTGAGATTACTTTTTCACAACAATATGCGGGCACATTATTATTGCACGCGCATTGCCAAGTATAAGCGTGCCGGCGGCGCGCAGATACGCTCTTGTGCTTGTTTTCTCACGTTTAATGCGTACAATCTAACTACAATTTTTTAAATATTATATCTTAAATCGGAAACTGTGATTTAAACTTCTGAGGAATTATAGCCATAAATTGTAATTGAAAAATTTTTTCGATTTGTTTTTAAAGAAGGTTCTCAAAACGCCTACGGCTTTGACGATTACATTCTTATTCCGAAACTCGCGCTTCGCGCTCAATGATTTGTATCCAATTGAAAAACTTCATCAAGATAATTTGTCAATCTTGTTCAAATCTACTAAAAACAAACTTTAAACTTACGGTTCTCTTAAAAACAAAATTGCATATTTTTGAAAAGGATCCAACTTTTGAAACTTTTGTCTAATTAAGAAATTTCATGAGAATAGTTTCAAAATACATATATTTTATACCATAGTAGAAATTTGTATTGATATTTTTTAACTTATAAAAAATTCTTTTTTCCTTTTTTTGAAAATTTTCAAAATGCCGAAAAGCATAGAACTTTTTAAAGCTTTATCAAATTTAAAAATGTGACTATGATAATTTGCAAGTCTTTTGGCCATGTACCAGAAAATTTGAAAAAAATTTTAAAAACGCATACAATTTTTCTTCAAATTAAAAAAAATCTTTAACTTTTCGAATTTTTGTCTGATGGACAAATTTAACTGATATAGTTCCTAGTATATTTAATATCTAGTAACGAATTAAATTTAAATTTAATAATCTATCAGAAATTTTTTAAAAATATTTTTCTGAATATTTTCAAAAATTTTTAAAGTATATAACTTCTTTAATTTTCACTGAAATTGAAAATTGTATTAGTATAATTTGCAATTCTTCTACCCATCTATAAGAAACTTACAAAAAACTTCTAAAATTAAAGAAATTTAAGATTAAAAATTCTCTAAATTTTTTAACTTTGGTAGAAAATATCTGCTTAACGAACTTAACCTTCATTTTGGAAACCTTAAGAAGTGTATCAAACGTTGATTCGATTGGAAAAATCCTTCAAAAGTTAGCGCGGCTACAACATTTAGGTAACCATACATAGAGCCAGATCGACAAATAGAAACCGACAACATTTTACTCTCATGAATAAGAATGTAAAAACGAATTTTCAAAGAAATAGTTTAATTTCGGCCCAAAACTAAACAGGATTGTTAAATTTGCTGTGGAAAAAGTAATGTTCAACCAGATAAAATAAATTTTTAAGGAAGCAGATGAATTTTCAACCAAGAAGAATGCATTTCTAATGAAAACGTTAATTGTTGGAGAAAATGGAATAGCTGAATTTTTAATAAAAACAGGATTTCCAACTATAAGGATCAATTTTTAAACAAGATTAATTTTCAACACAAGAAGATAATTTTTTAACAAAACTATTGAATTTTCAATCAAAAAGAATAACTTTTGAACAAAATTACGGAATTTTCAATGAAATGTTTACAGTGCATTTAGAAAATATAAAACAGTATTTCTAGCAGTAGAAATCAATCATCATCCGAAAAAAAAAACATCCGAAATCAATTTTTTACCCCGATTTAATACATAATTATGAATAAGTACTTCCCATATAGAAATTGTCCAATATGTCTCCATGCCAATTAGGGTGGTGGTGAGATCCTCGCTAGTACAAATTAAATAGTAAGTTCTAATCAGGACCCTTTAATGCACTGTTAGGATTTTTTATCCTTTGTCACTAGAAAATATATGCAGGTGCATTTAGGCCCCAATCTTCCATTTCAGACATATTTTAGTTGGGTCCTGATTATAATAAAAGAATCAAGAAATTCTAGTCAGGAAATATTCGGGTCTTAGCCAGTATGACCCGTTTTACTGAAATATTTTAAATTATCACCAAAACAAGAAAAGTCATAATATTTATAATAAAGATTTGAAAAACGCAGTGAAAAATAAAATTGTTCGAGTTTTTATGCCGCATTTGAAAAAGAAGCAGACAGTCGTTCTCGAAAAATATGAAATCCAATAGTCACACAGCTGCGCATGCGTGCGATAAACATAGGTAGAGCTATACGTTCTGCGAATTATTTAAAATTTTTTATTTATGAAGTTTATAAACGATTGAGAGAAAGCGAAAACTTCAAGACCAAGGACGATTGAGAACTAAAAACTGTCGAATCATTAAAAAACTAATCTCCGCCCCTCCCAATTTTTCTGTCTGCCACTCAATTAAATATTCATCGGGTAAAAGAACTCAAATTTGAATGAGTTAACATTTTTACTAATTTCAATCAGTGGCTCAATCCTAGTTATGAAACCATTATTTTTAATGATGTATCAGACAAAAATTCTGAAAAACCTACTGACTCATAGCTAGAATTGAGTCAAAAATTGAAATTAATACACATTTTAGCTAATTAAAATTTAGAGGCAAAGGATCTAGAAGGGCCCCCACTAATCGTCGGGCGATGAAGGGGCACTCTCGCTAGGACTTGCTCAGAAGTTCTAGATAGATCCTGGTTAAAACAACGTAGCAGAACTAGACAGACCGTCTCGATTTTTCGCGACCAGCGCCCGATTAACATATCTATATGGGTTTAATGAAATTTATAAGCACTTAAAAGAACTATTTTTAAGCATGGTATTGTTTGCGAATTCTGAACTCATTTTTTCAAGCCACCTGCGTATAAATCTCACATAAAACCACATGAAATCAATTTGAATTGTTCAAAATACATTAAAAAATTCCGGAAAATCTTCTAATTCCTTTTAAAGTCTTATGAATCCCTTGAACATGGTAAAAAAATCCCTGGAAGTTTTTCATCTACTTAATTGAGTGCATTTATTAAGGCTGCGTCTAAATGTCCCGAAAAATTCGAAGAGTTGGAAACGAGGCCGAAATATCAGAACCATGATGCGGTCTGAAGGACCGCACGTCCATACGTACTCTTTAGTGCCACATCAAGCTCAAGGTAATTTATATGTAACATTTTTCTTTTCAAATATCTCGAAACAAATACAATCCGAAATATGAAATTGTGACGCTATCGTGGACGTGCGGTCTTAAGGACTGCATATAAGCTTTCAGTTGATATAACAATTGATGAAAAATGTGCAGTTTGACCAAAACTATCCGTGTGAACGCCTTCACGCACATAGACGGTCGATTTTAGTATATATTTAAAAAGTGTGAAACCTATTTTAAAGATTCACTGCGAGATTATACTTATAGATTTTGTATTCTTCTTACAAATATATTTATTTCTTCTAAATAACATTCTTCATCATGCTTTAGTCAAAACATCAGAAGGTTACGGATCGCCACATATTCCAAACGCACGTGCTATAATAAAGATAATTTTTACTTAGGAAATGTTGCATTATCAATGCATAAAATAAAAAATAAAAATTAGCGTTATCCATGTTTCTATAGAGACATTAAAAATGATTTCCTTATTACTCATCTCATGTCAAGAATATTGATAAAATATTTATAGAATTTGAAAAATACGAGAAAACAATTTTGTAATTCAAAATATACACTGATTTTTAAATCAATTATAAAGCTTATAAAGCTTTTAAATCAATTATGAAGCTCTCATTCTTAAATTTGCTAAAAGTTTCTTACAAAATATACCAGGCATGCATTTTGTAGATGTTGATATTAAACAATCGCAAAAAGATCCCCCAAGCTGCACATGAAAGCAGTCATCTTTAACCCCCAGGTCTCCAAAATCGTAAGAAAATGTACATGTATTCTAAACGTCTGCTTTCCCCGGCAGCTAAGAGCATACAACTTTTTTTGCAATTATTTAGTATAAAATTCTAGCAAATCCATGCCTCGCAAATTAATGTACTAGGCAGTCTGATAAGTCCCTGAAAAATGAAACACGGAGACGTTTTTTTGGCCAAAGTCGGTTTTATTTTTCAACATACTCTCCTTTTAGGTCGA
>NC_046665.1:87677842-87689286 GCF_010883055.1 Belonocnema kinseyi
TTCGAAGCCGATTTCATGCAATTTTGCTTGTGCAACTAAGCATGAATGAACAGGCGCATTGTCGTGATGATAAAGCGGTTTTTTCTTCTTTAAATGCGGTCGCTTTTCGGCGATTTCGATTTTCAATCGGCCCAATAATGATGAATAGTATGCTCCGGTTATGGTTTTACCTTTTCCAAGATAGTCAACGAATATTATGCCATGTGCATCCCAAAATACGGAGGCCATAACCTTTCCGACCCATTGTTGCGTTTTTGGACGCTTCGGAGCACTTTGGCCCGGTGGAACCCACTGTTTTCCCTGTTGCGTTGACTCAGGAGTGTAGTAGTGGATCCAGGTTTCATCTATGGTTATGAATCGGCGCAAAAACTCGGTCGGCTTACGCGAAAATAATGCAAAATTCTGCTGGGAAGTTGTCACACGAATTCGTTTTTGGTCCACTATGAGCAAACGCGGCACCCATCGCGCGCAGAGCTTCTTCATGCCCAAAACTGAATTCACGACATTGCCCACACGTTCCAATGATATGCCTACAGCATTAGCTACCCCTCTCAATTTCACTTTGGGATCATTCAATATCATATCATGGATTTTTTCGACATTTTCTGGTGTAGTGACCTCTTTTGGGCGCCCAGATCGTTCAGCATCAACTGTGCTCGTACGGCCACAACGAAACTCGATAAACCACTTATGAATCGTTCCAATCGACGGTGCAGAGTCCGAGTAATACTTATCCAGCTTGGCCTTGGTTTCGGATATCGTTTTCTTGCGAAGATAGTAGTGTTTGATCAAAACTCGAAACTCAGATTTTTCCATATTAAACAAAACTCGGAGGTTAGTCGCTTCTCAGTGCTGTAACTTGTAAATGCGTAAACATAAATGGCTGAAGTTTTGACAGGCGTCATTTGAAGGATCAAGCTCGACGAAAATGGTTCACATTAGTGAATACTAATGCCGTCTCTTAGAATTTTCAGGTACTTATCAGACTGCCTAGTAAGAAACTTGAAACAAATTTTGCCATTTTTTCGATTTTTGAGAATTAGGGGATGTAAGCGACTGTTTTCCCTGGCAGCCTTGGATAAAACTTTTTTTTTACAATTCACCATTATGAAAATAATTTTTAATGCAGGTATAGAAAGGGAAACGGAACCCTTTACAATTTTAAGGAATCGCCCTAAAACTCAGCTTTTTTTAAATATCTTGTTTCGAGCGCACATTACGTTGTATGCACTTCACACATAAAAAATAGGAATCAAAATTCCTCAAAGAATACAAAAAAAAGAAATCACTTTTTCTGTGCCAAATGTTCTCTCTTACTCCCTTTTTGATTTTGAAAATTTAAAGCTTATGGCCTTTTAGAGTTTCAAATTTTAACGCGTAGGACGTTTTGCTGTACCAAATTTTGTCGCTTATGTGTTTTGTGATTTTGAAGATTTGGCGCTTATATCCTTTTTTCTGTGCCAACTTTTGGTGCTTATGCTCTTTTAGAATTTCGAACTTTAGCGTTTAAGCCCTTTTGAAATTCCGAATAATAAAATAAAATGGTAATTAAAAAGAATTAACATTAAGAAATGTGTCGTCGCCCTGATATTCGGGATGAGTAGTCAAATATTTTTCATAAGCTTGGCTAGTTCTGAAACTTCGGAATGAATCGATCCACTTTTCCAAATTCTAAACGAACTTCCTAACTGTATTCCATCGAACAAATTCATTATTTTATTTAAAAATTAATATTTTCGGCTGAAAATAAAATTATTCCGTTAGAAGTTCAATTCTTTGTTTAAAAATGCCTCTTTTTGTCTTAAAATTTATCTATTGCAGTTTAGGATTTATCATTTCCATTGAAAATTTATCACTAGATACGCATGGGTCTTACGTGAAAATTTGACTTACTTTTATGAAAATACAGCTAATTTTAAAAGGAATTTTCAAGAAATAAGATGTCCTATGTTTCACCAATATTGTTATAGTTTATTAGTTATGTTAAAATGTATGTAACAGATAATTCACGAAAAATCGAAAAAAGGAACTTTTTTAATAGAATAAAAAATAGGTAAAATTAAGAAAAAACATTTTTTTATTAGTATCCTTGCAAATGATTAATTTCATAAAGTATTTTCTTTAAAAAAAGTCCTTCCTGCATGTTTACAACCATTAAGATCAATGGCATCCCATGTTAAATATTTACCTTATAGCGTTATAGGCATAGTTTTTGCGTTTTTAATAAAAATATATTCATGTTATTTATTCTTAATAACATTTTTGTATGCTTTCGTGAAAACATAAATTGCTTATAAATATTATCGGAAATATGATCAACGTAGAACATAAAAAAGAAGTAAAACTTAAGATTAAGCATTTTAAAAATAATCTTTATTTACTTCTGAATGCACATTTATCAAAGTTCTGGAGTATTAAGAAATCTTCTTAAAATTAACTAGAAAAAAATAATTTAAAAAACTGCAAATTTAAAATCAAACACAGCGTTCTTTTGCCCTTCTATTATCTTATGTTGAAGTTGTTGAACACATTTTTTAACCAAATCTAGATGTGAATGAAAACATTCAATAAATGCACTACGTAAATTTCCAAAATATTTTCAAATATTTTTCGCTCAGCTCAAAAGCTATTTATAATTTGATCATTTTCACTCCACCCTACTAGATAACCAAAATTTTTTCGGAAAATGGGCTTTTTTGGTCTGGAAACTTCCTAAAAAATGAAATACATTTTGTGTTAAAAGGATTTTTTTTTAAAGTTCGTACTTCTTTTTAAAAGAAATAGCTATTAAATAAAATTATTTGCTACTTTTTTCAGCACCGAAGTACCAAAGAAATTCCAACCAAAAATCTTAAATCCTCTCCTTAAAATCCTCTCATTAAAATCTTAAGCCTCTCCATATTTCAAGAGCATGTTTTTATTATTTTTTCAAATAAAAAAATAGATCTTTATTCCTTTCCAAAGACGATTTTTAAAACCTTTAAAATATGAAACTCAAAGTCCTTGAATTACTTACTTGGAATTTGATTAATTTTTTTTAATTAAACTCATTTTCTCCCAATTTAACAACTCAATATCTCTAGAGTTGGTTTTTGATTTTTGTGTCAGTTGAAAATTTCACTTTTTATCGCAATTCGCAAGCAATCATATTTTAATTTTAGGTTCCTGTCCCTTTGAGATTGTAAACTTCCATATGCTATTTCTCAGAACTGAATAATATTTTCTAACTATACTTTTTGACCACCATTTTGAAACTCTTCAGCTAGGGAGTAAACTTTTTTTTAATGGTGACCACTAAAAAATTTGCGTTAGCTAATCAACAATATTGCACAGTGATGTGCAATATAAAGTTGCGAACATGGATTCATTCGTTTTCAAATGCGTTCATATGCGCCATAAATTTTGTTGGAAAATCTTGAAAAATGCCCAAGATATGGAGGTAACGAATTATTACGAAGTGATGACCAACAAAATAAAAAGTTTGCAGTCCGCATTGATGAAGGAAGTTTCCTATGGGGGTTTAAATGCGCTCAAACACGCCACCACTGAAAAATTGTGCGCTAGGTAATAACCAAGATATATTTTGGGTGTGGCCAGTTTAACGCAGGTGTTAAATCTTCAACAATTTGCAATTTAGGTTATTTGGAGATATCATTGGACAGTGGATCGGTAACAAGTGACAATGAGGGAGTAGATTATGATTTTTTCTAAATTTTGAAAGTGGCGCATATAAACACATTTGAAACCACATAGGAAATAATTTCATCAATGCAGATTGAAAACTTTTCATTTTGTTGGTCATCACTTCGCAGAATTTTGTGACCTCTATATCTTAGGCAATTTTCAAGAGTTCCAAAAAATATTTATGGCGCATATGAGCGCATTTGAAGACAAATAAATCCATGTCCACAACTTTGTATTGTACATGACTGGTGAAGATTTAACACCTGCGTTAAACTGAGACCCCCGAGCAAAATATATCTTTGTTAAAAAGTTAGCGCAAAAAATTTTAGTAGTGGCGCATTTGAGCGTATTTGAAGTTATAACAGATAGTTACAATGAATTTGAAAATTTTTTATTATTTTAGACAAATGACGCCAGCCTCCTCCCCATATCGATCGCTGATGACTCGGTTATTTACGCAGCGCAAAATTTTTTCTTTACAGCACATATGAGCCCATTGCAATATCTTCAAGGTCATGTGATTTAAACCTTTATTTTTCAAATAGAAAGGGGGCTAGCGTCACGCTAGCCCCCCCCCCCCCCCCCCCCCCCCCCCCCCCCCCACGTAACACTTGATATAACTCCGACAGTTTTGCGGCACAAATTTTTTTATCGGTGGCGTATATGAGCGCATTTGGAGCGCAATTCAGCGCCCTATAGGAAACCCGAAAATTAAAAGTCTCTTTTGAGCTTAATCTTCTTTTTTTGAAAATGCAATCATGTGGTTGAAGATTCGTCTTGGCGGGTTGATAACTCAATAATTTGGTTTAAAATTCAAGTTTTTTGTTGCTGATTCGTTTGTTTTTCTTGAAACTTTGATTGTTGAGTGGGCAATTTTATCTTTTCGGGTTTGCAAGTCAAATACTTCTCAAGACATTCATGTCGAAAATGCAATTTATTTCGACATGATATTTTAGGAGTATCACACCTGCAGTAACGTTATGGGAAAGGATTGGTTTTTCTATTGTATTATAATAAAATAATTAGTATTGACTAACTATTAGTATAACCGCTTAAAAATAAACCGAAAGAAATGCAAATTTTGATCGGGAAAACCGGAAAATAGCTTAGAATTATTGGACAAGTTTTTTTGGAAACTGGGGTGGCTCAAAAACACTTTTTTTATAGGGCAGCGATCCCCCCTTCTTCATTCCAAATCCGAAAAAAAAGAAATTACCTAATTTTTTTTCATCAGTTGCCAGTTTTGACATGAAGTTTTTCATGTCAAATACATGAGGAAAAACGACTTTCAGTTTCTGAAATAATTTTTTAGGGTTTGAGAAAATGTGACGGGAAAGTATAGAGACTTGCAGAGAATTATCTAACAAAGATGTATCAAGCTTCTGGGTTGGACACCTCTAACACACCCATACGAGTAACTGAAAACTACCCTTAAAATCAAATTTGTTAATTCTTCGTATAATCGACCTTTTGAGAACTGTATTTTCGTCATTTTTTTACTTGAAATTATTTATATTGGTCTCGTAGAATACTTATCTACACTGGTTAATGAATTTTCAAATATTAAAACAAAAGAAATTTGTTTAAATACTTTTTTTTTAAATTAGTATTTTTTTCATACAAACTATTACTTTTGGTAGTGAAACAAATTAAATTTGTGGAAACTAATAAGGGCTTGTTGAATAATGATGGTAAGATGTAACTATAACATTAATTAATATACAAAATTGATGATTAGTTATAAATAAATAATAATTTATTGCTACAACAAGTGGAAAATATTTGAACATAAATTTATGTCACTTAGTGACGATAAAATACTAGTTTGACGAATTTGTTAAGAAAAACATTTTTTAGACAATTGGAATTGTTTGAAATAATTAAAAATTAATTAACCAATGTTGCTTAATATTCAACTATGCCAACAGTAGTGATTTTTATATAAAACGACAAACTATTTAAACAAATGGAATTTATTCAAAGAATTAAACATCAATCGAAGATTGTTTTATAAATATTACACTAAAGAAATATTAATCCTTTTTAATAAAAAAATAAATAAAAAGAAACTGTATTTGTTTAAAAATTAGAAAACTAATTATTCAATGTCGATAAATATTCCACTACACCAATATGTATAATTTCAAGTGAAAAGAATACGAGAATATATTGCTCAAAAGGTAGATTTCATGACGAATTGGAATTTTTTGTCTTAAAAGTAGTTTTCAGAAACTGGTGGCGGTGTGTCAGGGGAGTGAACCCATATGCCTGATGCATGAAACTCTTCTCTGGATAATTATCAAAAAGTCTTTATACTTTCCCGAAAAATTTTTCCAAGCCCTAAAAAATTATTCCAAAAGCTGAAGAAAGTGATTTATCCCATGAATTTGAACTGGGGAACTTCAACTGAAATCAGCACCTATTAAAATAAAATCATAAATTATGAAATTTCTTTTTTGGATTTTGAATTAAATGGAAGGATCTTTTCCATCTAGCACGGAAAAAAATTTCCAATGTATTTTTGGACCAACCTGGTGGACACCCTGCTTAATTTGACATTAAAATATAAAAAATTTATGCTTGAAACTTTAGGTAAGAAACCTCAAAACTTTTATCGGAATTATTTAGCATAAAAACCACAAAAATTCATGCTTTAGATTTTGGTTAAGGAATTTTTTATTTTCCTTATTTTCACTTAAACCTTGCAAACGTCAGTATCATAAAAAGATGATAAAACGAAAAATCGTGACATTGTACTTGGGGGCTGTAAAAAAATACGAAACGTCCGTATTATGCACATATCCCTACCTCGCCAGCCATTTGACAGTGAGGTTGGTATAAAAGGCCAGGCGAAGCGACTCAAAATATTACAGTGGTTTTTATACCATATAGTGCAAATTTTAAGAAGAACGCCAATTCAGGATGAAGTCTATTATTCCAACGACGTTAAGCTTTTTTTGGACGCATGTTCTCATGGTCCTTGTATTCTTCCGACAAGCGGAATGTGGATGTACCAGTTATGATGTTCTACCTCACATACTCCCTACTTATTGTTGTTACGATCTTGAAGAAGCTGTTTATGACGTGTGTGGGGAGGATAACTATTATGTAGACTGGTATTCTAGTGTCGCCCAAGATTGTTGCACTATAGGTTGCTCAGATTGGACACTTGCACTGTTTTGCATGTAAGTCATCTCATAATCCAGTATAATAAAAATAATTTTAAGATTACATGAAATTGGAGATAATTATTGCATGTGCAACCAAATCAACGTAAATAGCTAATATCCTGTACTAATAGAGTGTGATATCTCAAACAAAACAGACTTTAAAAAAGCTAGAAAGTTACATCATTTATAAGAAAGCTGTTAGAGCGAATATAAATCTAAAAATTCCAATCAAATAATAACCGTAATTTCAATATCTTAATTTTTGAGTATCTGTGTGTAACCTCTTTGCATGGATAAATGATCTTATGACAAATAAAAATATAATAATTCCAACGAGATTACACCATTTTTCGACTTAGGTTCTCATAGTCTTTTTAATCTTCCAACTTGCGGAATTTGTTCACAGCGATCCTATTGTACTTCCACCACTCCCTCGTTATTGCTGTTTCGATTTTGAAATAGTTGTTGCTCAGGTGTGTGGGGAAGATAACTATGAGATAGACCCATATTCTGCTCCCGTCAGAGAATGCTGCAACCAAGGTTGCAATGATTGGGCACTTACACAGTTCTGCCTGTAAGTAATCTCAGAATCCTGTATAATAACCAAATGTGTAATAAAAAAAAATTCTAATTAAATAATAACCTTAATATCGAGGTTTTAGCTTTTAAGTATCAATGTGTATACTCTTTTCAGCTCTCCTGTTGTTTACCCTGAACCAATACTCCCTACTTATTGCTGTGATGATCTTGAAGAAAAAGTTATTGAAGTGTGCGGGCAAGATAATTACTATCTTATTGACGCTTATTCTGCTGAGGCCCAATATTGCTGCTACATAGGTTGCGACGATGACGAGCTTTCACAGTTCTGCATGTAAGTATCATCCTATTTAACCCTTCTACTGACACTGTTTTTGAATAACATACCCCGAAATTATTTCCTACAGTTTTGGCTAAAACACGCAGAATAGGCTTGTTCTAGCACAGTCATAGATAATACCGTGAAGAAAGTTATAATGGGAATAAAATCTGAAACAGATACTTTTTTTTGAAAAAAGAAATGTTCAGCGACTAATTTTCACGTCCAATTTTCGGATGCAAGCGCTGATTGTATAAATTATATAACTCAATTAGTAGGTCATTCTACTTTTACTTAGTTAGTCCACACATTATGGATGAAAGATTTTGAAAAGTGCTAATTTTTCTAAGTTTACCTATCCAAAAATTATAATTAAAGAAAATTGTGAGATTTTTTATTCTTGATACAGTTACGCTGACGATATGTTCGATCCTGCAAGTACCACAAGCCTTACGTCTACAAGTAGTGAAAACTATATGGAAGAAACCGACCCAAGCCTTATGAGTGCAGACAGTGAAGAACTTATGGAAACAACCGACCAAAGTCCTACCAAAACAACCACCTCAAGCCTTCTTAGTACAGAGAGTGCAAACACTTTGAAAACAACCGAACCAACCCCTACGACTCCCTAAGCGACTCTCTTCCAAGGATAAAACTGGCGAGACAAGGCACGATCTCAGAAATGAAATTGATACCCGGTGAACACAGATCGAAAAATTATAGTTTAAAAAACGAATGTATTTTTCTGAATAGCATAAAGTAAATCACACATGTACAATTTACGTTTTGAACTGTATCTAAAATAAAAATATTTGAAATATCTCGATACATCACATGTGAATCTTTTTTTATACCTAAAGAAGAAAAGATTACTGCTTTAATGTCTATTTAATTTGAATTAAAAATACTGATAATGAACGGGTTTCGGATATGGACTCATGTGCTACACTCAACACACAATATAAGACCGGTTTCGGGCATGACCTTGGTCCTACATTTGGAGGAATCCAAACGTGGCAACCTGAAGCAACTGCGGTGCCGAGAGTGCGGAACTCGAGCTGTTATCACGCTGGTCTTAGCACATCCTCCTCTTCGGCGCCGCGGTTCCTCGGATCGCAAAACTGCGGAGGTCATCAGTTTTGAGAACGGCATAAGCCGGTGAGTCTTATATTGGGAGTTGAGTGTATTTTTTAATTGTATAGATCTGAGACTATGGAACAGCCGTCATATAAAAGAAAATATGTCAGGAAATTCGTCCCGAATTTTTAAACTTTTGGGACCTCTCCCGAATATCAGGTCGACGCGTCACATTGTAAAAGATCATTTTTTTTTATTAAAAGTTGAACAAATTTATTCAAAATTAATTTCTCTGATTAACGGTTTTATTTTAAATGAAAATTAATGCCTTTGGTTGAAAATTTAACTGTTTAGTTAAAAATTCTTATTTTTCGTTTCAATTTCATTTTTAAGTTCACGGCAAACTTCATCCAATCGTCCAGCCAAATAATTCTTTTTGGTTATCAAAGATGAATCTTTTTAATAATTACAAAAAAGAGCCATGAATAGAGATTTTTTAAAATTCACTTCCGTTCCAAAAGAAGTTTTACTTTAAAAAAAGGTATTTTCTTCCTTAATATTATATACTTTTTATGCAAAAAGATAAAATATGAAGTAGTTATGTATCATAGACTAAAAGGATGTCAACTATTTTATGACAATGGTGAAATTCGATACCAAAAGTAACCATTATTTTCATCATGATTGACTAGAGTTATTTTAAATATTAATTATTAACAAAAGGGTTTTACTTTTAACTATGTAAAATAATTTTCATATCGGAAATGATCAATTTAATACGAGAAAATGCGGTAGCTGATATTTTGATGAAAAAAAAGTGTCATAATTAATCAAAGACAGTTTAATTCAACCAAAAAAGATAATTTTTCAAGAATTAAAAAAAATACATGCAGTTTCAACGAGATACTGGAATTATCAACTGAATGCGAGCAATGTGTCATCAAAATTAGAAAAGTCGAATTTTCAGTTAAAAAAATTAATTTTGAAACAAAACAAAAAAATGAGTTTTCAACTAAATATTTAAATACAGTAATATAAAGCTAAATTTTACATCAGAAGAATAATTTTTATTGACTTCTGTATTGAATTTTTATCCAAAAACATGACCTTCAAACGAATAAGACTACTTTTTCACAACAAAAAAACTAATCTTCAAATTAATAGTTAATTTTTCGCCAATAATATGTAAATTTTCTGCCTAAAACATGATTGTCAAATTTTCAGTGCAAAAATTAATTTTAAACAAATTAAAATAAATTTTCATCCATACACTTGAAGTTTGAACCAAGAAGATTGCATTACTACTGAAAAGATAAATTGTTGGCGAAAATGGAATAGATCAATCTTAAATAGAAACAGAATTTCCAATTAAAAGGATAAATTTTCGAAGCACAAGATTAATTTTCAACCCAAGAGAATGAATTTTGAACAAAACTATTGAATTTATAATCAAAAAGAATAACTTTTGAACAAAATTGAATGAGTACTTTAATCACATTTATAGGCCCTTACCAAAAACAAATACTTTTAAGCATGGTATTGTTTGCTATTTCTAAACTCATTTATTTCAAGACATTCTCATATACATTTCACATAAAGCCACATAATATCAAATCAAATTTTTTAAAATACCCTAAAAATTCCTGAAAATCTCAGAACATCATCTAATTCCTTTTAAAGTCTTATGAATTCCTTGAACATGGTGAAATTCCTTGAAATCGATGAAAGCCGTGAAAGTCCTAAGAAAACCCTTTGAAGATTTTCATTAAATTTATTCCCTGTATTTATTAAAGCTGCGTATAATCGTCCGGCAAAATTCGCGGAGTAGGAAAAGGGGCCAATATATCAGAAGCATGGTGTGCTCTGACGGACGGCCGGTCTCACAGCCTGCGTATGAGCTTTCAATTGACATAACAATTGATGAAAGATGTCCAATTTGACCAAAACTGTCCATTTGAATGCTTCCAAGCACATAGGCGGTCGATTTAAATATAAAATTTAAAAAGTGTGCATCCTATTTCAAAAATTCACCTTAAGATTATATTAATAGATTTTGTATTCCTCATACAAATATATTCATTTATTTATTTATTCTAAATAACATTCTATATCATGCCACATATTACTAATGCACGTGCCACAATAAATATCATTTTTACTCAGGAAGCTTTGCATTATCAATGCATAAAATAAAATAAAGTATCGTAATCCACGTTTTTATAGGGACATTAAAAATTATTTCCGTATTACTCATCTCATGTGAAGAATATTGATAAAAATTTGTAGAATTTTTAAAACACAAGAAAACAATTTTGTAGTTTACCATAAACACTGATTTTTAAATAAATTATAAAGCTTTTTACTGAGATTTGTATCTATGTATACTTGTTTCCTTATCCAAAATAAAAGCTTAAATTTATGAACTTAAGACCTTTTTTCAAGGAAGCTCTTATTCAAAAATGTGGTCCAAGTTTCTTAAAAAATATTTCAGGCATGAATTTTGTAGATTTTGATATTAAACTATGGCAAAAAGATCCCCGAAGCTGCTCAGGAAAGCAGTCGTCTTCAGCCCCCAGGTCCTCAAAATGGTAGGAAAATGTAAATTTATTCCAAACGGCTGCTTTCCCCGGTAGCTATGAGCATACAACTTTTGTTGC
>NC_046665.1:87689386-87703024 GCF_010883055.1 Belonocnema kinseyi
CCACTAAACTCTGAAACTATTTAACCCATCTTGAATAAATTTTGTATTCTGCGTGTAATTTGGTCCTACTTAAAGTATAGGATACTTTTTATCTCATTTTATTGCCTCAATATTTTTTGTTGCAAATTAAATGTTTGTATTTGTGTGCTTCATAATTTTCTAACAGATGACGGTGTAAGTTATTTTGTGGACCGAAACTTCAACATTTCACGTTATCTAGTTTGGGTAAGCAGCCAATAGATGGCGCCAAGATTAGTATTAAATTTATGCCTCGAATAAGAATGTAAAAAAGTTTGAACAAATTTTGGAATTTTTCGATTTTTGATATTTAGGGCTTTTAAAGGACTGCTTTCCCTGGCAAATATGTAGATGAAACTATTTTTGTAATAATTCACTATGATGAAAAAATTTTTTACTGTCTGTATAGAAATGGAAACGGAACCATTTTCAATTATACGGAAATGTCCAAAAAATTCGTCTTTTTTAAATATATTTTTTCGAGCTCACATTATGATGTATGCACTACCCAGTTATAAATTGGAAGCAAAATTCCTGAAAAAATACAATAGTGTTATAGCTATAATACGTCCCGATATATGACTTGATTGAATTTAAAACTTTTGCTCTTTTGCCCTCTTGTTGTGCCAAAGGTTTTCGCTTATGCTCTTTTTGATTTGAAAAACTAGAAGCTTTTGTCCATTTTCTTTGCCAGCTTTTAATGCTTATGCTCTTTTAGAATTTCAAACTTTGGGATTCTTGGCTTTTCGGAATTCCAAAATTGGGCAATTATGTTCTTTTGGTTTGATAAAACTAAACGCTGATGCCCTTTTGCTGTGTTTAGTGTTGTCGTTTATGCCCTTTCATCTAAACTACATGAATTATAAACCAAAAAACTAGCAATAAACTGTTTAATAAAACAGAATTCAAATTACGAAATGCCTTGTCGTCCTGAAATTTTTGATCAGTAGTCAAATATTTTTCATTAGCTTGGCTGGTCCCGAACATTCAGGATGCATCCATAAAATTTTCCAAACTCTAAACGATTTATTAAAAAATAAAACTAATTAGTTATAAGTAGAATTCTTGGTTAAAAAATGCCTCTTTTTGTCTTAAAATGTATCTATTGCAGTTGAAGATTTATCATTTCAATAAATAACATTTGTGTACGCTTCCCTGAAAGCATAAATTGCCTATAAATTTTAAAGGAAATGTGACCAACGCAGAACATAAAAAAGAAGTAAAACTTAAGATTAAGTATTTAAAAAATAATGATTATGTATTTCTGAATGCACATATTTTATCAAAGTTCTGAAGTATTAAGAAATCTTCTTAGAATTAAGTAGAAAAAAATACAAATGTAATATTAAACACTGGGTTCTTTTATCCTTCTCATGTCTTGCGTAGAAGTTGTTGAAAACATTTTTTTTAAATATCTAGAAACATTAAACAAATGCACAACGTGAATTTCCAATATATTTTTTAAGTTTATCAAAAAAAAGTTTCAAAGTATTTCGAATAACAATTTTTAAAGTCGTAGGTTATAAAAGAACATATATATGACTTTTCATTTTCGTTGAGGGTATTTTGATCAGTCGATTACCCTTAGATGTTCAAAATATTTTTTTAAGCTCAGCTGCATAAACATATATTCACAACTTACGTCTAAACGAAATGCGGTGTCGCTCTAATAGTTTGGAAAATGAAAGAGGGGGTAATAAAGTCCATGTCTCTGCTTTATTCCGGTGAAAATTTTGAGAAAAAATTTTTTTTGGAGAAAATACCAACTTACGTCCATACGAAATGAGATATTGTGTTAAAAATTTGGCACGATAAACAGAAGGCATGCAAGAATTTGTCTCTGGTCCTAAATAATTAGAATAGTGAAAAAAGTTTTTTTTTAATTTCTATTTTTAAGAAATAGCGACCATGCTGTCGTCAAACCCTGCAAGCAATTTTCAATGTTGCCAATGGGCTAGTTATGAGGTTTATATTTATCGAAGTGGGACAAAACAACAAAAATCGCTCACGAACATTATGCACCAAGAATGCAAAAACTAATGTTTGCACTTGAAATGCAAATAAACATATTTGGTCTGACATACGTATCAGTCTGGTATCAGCTGTATCAAAGTAGCACTAGCGCAGCGAGTAGACAACTTCGAACTTCGAGGGGTCTGTCGGTAAAACAGATTCCATGATTACCATGAGGGAAAGTTAAAAGTCAAACTTCTGCTGTAAAACCTAACTGTGTCCATCGATAATCATTATTTGCATAAATAAACTTTTTTCTTCCTCCAACTCTTTGCAAGGCCACAAAAGATCCTTTAATATTTATCAACATTTCCCGAGAAAAATTTCCGCGTTATTGAAACTTTTATTTTTTAATATGGGTGAAAAAATATGGATCTTAGGGCTGACTTGATCAGCTGTTACACTCATCACATGGCCTTAAGTCATTTCCCTTTCGGGGTAAGCGTGACTCACTCGGTGGGGAAAGGAGTAATGTGTGGAAGGGATAGAGAATTTTCAGATTAATCCAGAATTCTCGTGTCATTTATGTAAATAACACGTTCATTCCGCAACACAGCTCCGACCCACGTTGCTCAATCTCTCTAGCAATCACCCCAAGTGAAGATCCTCACAAATTCGTTATGGAAGGTTCCCCACTTGGGTCCATTAGTGGCCAAGGTTTTTTGTTTCAGGCGTCATTCACTCTACTGACACTCTTTTTGTTAACTATTTGCCGCTGCCATTTACTTTAACTTGATACACTTGTTTCGTTAGTCGTTTATTCTGCATTCTCTCAACATGCCCGAACCATCTTAACCGATTTCGTTCCCATGTGTCTACTAGTGTCTCTTCTGCACTACATTCTTTTATAATTATCTCGTTACTTACTTTGTCCATCAGAGTTTTTCCGCTTATCATGCGCATGAACCTCATGTCAATTGCGTTAATTTTACTCTTATCTTTTTCTTGATAAGTCCATGTCTCGCTACCGCACATGACCTACCTGGCGTACGCCCACTTTGGACTTCCCAAATCTTTGCTTCTCTTATTTTCATTACCCTACGAATAAGTATTTATGAGTATATTTTACTTACGGTACTTAATAAGCTAATCCCTCTGTAAGTATTGCAGTCGCTTTTATCTCCCTTTCTTTTGTATATTGGTACGATAATCGCTTCTTTCCAATCGTCTGGAACGTCTCCCATCTCGAAACATAAATTTATCAATTCGCAAACTCTATGTGGTATGTACTCGCCACCGTGTTTAAGCATTTCAGCGTTAATACCGTCTACCCCGGCAGCCTTACCGTTTTTCAAGTTCTTAATTATATCCCTAACCTCAGTGACACAGTCTTTCTTAACTGAGTTTTCCATCGCATCGTGTTCAACATCGCAGTTGTGTTGTCCTATAGCTTAATCTCCGAATTGTCTCCTAAAATTATCTCTGAAAGCCTCTAGTATTCCGTCTGCATCATCAACCAATTCCCCCCTAATATTTCTCATGTTGACAAATTCTGTACTTTTGTTTCCTTTAATTTTTTTTATAAAGCAGTTTCTTGCTTCTTTCAAAGTCGTTTTGTATTTTGATCTCTTCTTCTGCTCTAATTGTATCTTTACGTTCCTAAACTAATCGTTTAAGTATCCTGTTTTCGTGTCTATAATCATTTCTACATCTATTTCTTTCTCCATTGCTAAAACCTGCGATATTCAAAGTTTGTACGCTTCTCTCTTTGCTTTTTGGGCAGCCTGAATGTCATCATTCCACCACGCATCACCAGACATTCTACCTACAACTGCGGTACCACACACTTCGATCGCACATCTAACAAGGATATCCCGTAACTTTGTCCAGGGGCCCTCTATATCTTTGTTTCTTATACGGTCCTCCCATGTCGCCCTATCTATGTTTTCGATTATTTTATTTTGGAAATCTATTCACACATCCGGTTTCTGCAGGTTCTCAATTTTTATTCGCATATTTTTTTAAGCTTAGCTGCATAAATATATATTTTCTCATGCGCACACACAAACATGTGTTTCAATTATTAGAAAAATTTGCTGCATTTAAATGTCTTATTTTTAAGAAATATAGAACTTTTTTGTTGTAGCGAATTTGAATCAACAAAAAGTACTCAAATATATCATAAAACACTCTGGTCATTTCTGTGATAAGAGGAATTATCTTCTAAGGTATTGAATAGTTAGCTGTACGAGCCAGAGACAACGCAAAAATGAGCCGATTGCAAGTACTATAAACTTCACAAGAATTTCAACTGCCTACTTTTAAATCCTGTAGCACACGATATTTTTCTTAAAAAATGCGGGAAATTTTCGATTTGAGAAACAATAAAAACCAATTTTCTGAAAAATTATGGTAATTTTTGGAAATGTATGGTAAAATTACAAAAATTACCTAAAAATTCCGTAAATTTTTGGTGAATTTGTAAATTACCAAAAATTTATAGAAATTCCGTGCATCTGAAGCTTTTTGGAAAAAATAAAAAAATTTCTGGAAAATTATGTGTAATTTGCTAAATTTCAAAAAGGTCCTAAAATTGATGAAAAATTCACTAAATTTCCAGAAATTTATAAAAAATTGACAAATTACCGATAATTTCAGATATCTAAAAGTTTCCAAAATTTTAGGAAACTTTAGGTAATTTATTAGTCATTTATGGTAATTTATCACTTCGAGTATGGCCAATAAGTATTCACTACTCACAATCAGTCTCTCAAGCGTCAAATCATAATGAATTGAAGTTATGATTCCGACAGTCCTGGAAAGTAATTCTGACTTGAAATGCGCAAACGCAACAGCAAGAAAAAGTAATCTTACTCAAAGAGCGCAAGCGCAGCAGCTATAAAAAGTCTTTTTATAACTGCTTTTTACTACGGTTTCGGAATTGGTTACTTCCCGCACGCAATACATGCCTCGAAAATCGAACATTTCGTGCGTGTGTTAGAAAAAATAAGTTACTATACAAATTCGGAAGATAATCGTTATCTCAGACGCATGTTGATAACATGAAATTATAATATTTATTTATCTGCCCGTTGGTCAACTATTCTCAACTATTTTGTTTCAAAGAAATATATTTGGCCGAAAATTGAAGGGTTCCAGTACAGAATTAAATAAACAAGATTTTTCGGAAAATGGGCTCTTTGTTTGGAAAATTCTTAATAAATGAAATAAATTTTGTGTTCAAAGAATTTTTTTGAAAGCTCGTTCTTAATATAGTAATAAAAAGCACCAAAGTAATAAAGGAATTTCCAACCTAAAATATTAAATCTTAATTTTCTACAATAAGCCACTTTTATAAGTTTTTCACTTAACTTTTTGCCATGCGATCAGAAATTATATGTTTCAAAATTATTAGCTTTTATTTATTTAAAAAAACGAGCACCTTTCCTCTTTTTATAAAACTTTTAACGAAAAATTATATTAGGAGCATGTTTCTATTATTTTTAAAAATAAAAAAATAGTTATTTTGTGATTTCAAAAGACGATTTTCAAAATCCATAAAATTTGAACCTCAAAATTTGAGAAAAAAAGGTTTAATCTTTCTAAACTTTTTTAAGAACAAATACATTGAATTACGAGTCACTGAGATAAATAATACAACACATTTTTTCAATATTAAAAAATTGCTCTAAAAATCAAGCTGGTATATATTGAATAATTTAAAATCTGATACATTGATAAAATCTGACAAGGAATTATAATTTCGAACTTGTCTACCGAAACGACAAGACAAGTTCTCAATTTAACGTTCGGACGAAGACTAAAATTTCCTTGCAAAAAGTACGCAAAATTCATACTCATTGAAAGCATATGACGCAACGAGAGAGGAATAAGGATAAAAGAAGAAATAGGTAATACTTTAAAATTAGGATTCCATTACGATATAAACATGCAAAATTAGAGCCTAAATGGAAAAGTCGATGTTCAATGAGTAAAATAAAAATAAAACAATGTACAATTGCCATCGACATGAGCGATTCGAGGCAATTTCAATGTAACTTGGCTCAGGGATACTGTTGAGAGATTCTCCATTCAAAAAATTACCTAGGGTAAGAGCCTTTAGATCATCAGGATCATTGGACATGGACTGAAGAGTTCGTCATTTCAAGCAGGCTTCTACATGAACCAGGAATGGGCTCATTTTTTCATACTTGAGGGTATTATCTCCGATGATTCGCCGAAGGTGGTGTTTTCCTGAATTCACTGCCACTTCCAAAATTCCCCCAAAGTGACAAATTGAATAGCCACTCTGTAATAAACGAAGCGAGATACGAAGCTAAAAGGTTTGACTACTTTGAAGTTGCTGAAAACATCGCTCTAAGCTTGATGTCTGCTCCAACGAAGTTTGTACATTGGTCGCTGGTCAAGGTAGCACAAATTCCACGTCGAGAAATGAATCTGTAGTCGGCAGCTAGAAAGGCATCAGCCGTATAGTCCAAGACAGCTTCTAAGTGGACAGCTTGAGTGGAACAGCAAACGAAGACTGCGATTTAGCCTTTATATGATCGATAACCTTAGTTGTTTTCTGTAACCTGTCGTAACCCTTAGTTGTTTACAAGTAAATTGGTACAACAAAATCGACGCCAGTATGCAGAAATGGTCGACTCCGAATAGAACGAATTGCCGGAAGGTCTGCCATCAATTGTTGAGGCTTTACGGATCGATGTCGTAGGCATAGTAAACATTGATGAATAATGGCCCCTGCAACTGATTGACCACGTGGAATCCAGTAGGTTTGCCTCAAGTTTCCAAGAGGTAGCTGGACGCCACCATGAAGACAACTTCGATGATGATGATAAATAAGAAGAGTGGTCAGCGCTAATTCAGAGATGAGAATGAGAGTATATTTCTCATCAGGATTCAAGGCTAAATTTTTCAACCTATCTCCTACACAAAGCACTTCTTGAGAATCTACGATCTAAAGTCTTCTAAGATAAATCGCTTTAACCGGGCAGCCGTTCGTCGAAGTTTATCCAGAGAAGAGTACCGATGGAGAAGTACCCACATAGCTGGAACACAGCTAGAACTATAAACTTTTAATGTTCGCTCTTTTAAGTCCACTTTAGGTTCAACTGATGTAGGTATTCTAGGCCAAAGATCTGAAACAGCAACCAATTTGGGCCTTGCCACTAAAGAGAAAATAATGATAGCTCATTGGGAGAGAGATCACTTAAAGCACAATCATGTCTATGAATCCAGGCCAACCTGACTGTTGAATCACACCATAGATGAATGGGAACATCAAACAAAAGTGTTTGCTGAATGTGATGCATAAGTCGAGCGAGAAGAACTGCTCCACACAGTTCTAAACGTCGTAGTGATATTTGTTTTAAGGAAGCGACCTTACAAGGGGACCTTTAGGTCTGTTTTTTTATTCAAATATATACTCTCCTCAATGAAAGGTTCATACCAGAGATTTTTGGGGACAAATAAAAAAAAGCAATTTTGTCCTATTTTCGAGAAAATGCATTTTAAAAATTGCGAACGCATGTTCATCAAGCCGATGCAAGATTATTTCGAAGCGTTGATAGCTCTTCGGTTGAGCGCTTGGCTGATAGTCGCAAGGTTGCACGTTTGATTCCAGCTATCCGTACTTTTTTATTGATTAAAATGCTTGTTTATTCTATGTTTGAAAACATTTAATAAAGGGGTTTTCAATAGGCACGCTACAAAAGTAGACCCATAGTGACAGCAAACGACACAATTGTTTTTCCCACTCTTTTGACATTTCTCTTCAGTAAGGTTTGCCATTTCATCATGGAAAGATATACGATCCAACAACAAGTCGAAATTATTAAAATTTACTACCGAAATTCGGAGTCAGTGTCCTCAACTTTAAGAGCGCTCCGTCCAATTTATGTTCGTCATAATCGTCCTGCCAGATCAACAATTGAGCGTCTAGTGGAAAAATTGGAATTCACAGGTACAGTGCAACATGTATCCGTGCCAGTGTATAAATAATATTAATAAAATGCACAATCCTCCAAAAAAATGATAATAAAAAGACGATAAACAAAGTTTATATTGAAGATAAGAAATAAATAATCATTAAATAGTATAATTGCATCAAATGCTTATCTAAACTGGAATAAACAAGCATTTTGATAAATAAAAAATAAATAAAAAAACAAAGTACAGATAGCGAGAATCGAACGCATAACCTTGCAGTTATCAGCCAAGTGCGCTACCAGGGAGCTACCGACGCTTCGAAATATTTTTAAATCGGCCCGAAGACCATCAATTCGCAATTTTTAAAATTAAATTTGCTCGAAAATAGGTCCAAATCGCGTCTTCTTGATTTTTCTCCGAAAGCCTCTGGTATGTACCTTTCATCGAGAAATGTATCCATTTAAACAAAAAAACGCAGACCTAAAGGTCCCCTTGTCAGTTTTCAAAATCAACAGCGAAACTGACTTCGTATCAGAATCAGAGGTCACAGGATGATAAGCTGCTGTGGCGAAAGCTCTCTCTGAAGCATCAGAGATTCCATACACCTCACAGGAACCTAAAGATGATCTAAATTTTATCCAACGAGGCACTTCGATTAAGAATATGTCACGAGAGCTGTCTCGATATGCAAGCCAACCATTACAGGGGAAAAAACAGCTGAGCTATCTAACTTAAAACAGCACGTTTTCTGATAACATCTGGACAGGCTGATGACTGGACGTTGAAAGTTATCACATATCATAGAGGATTCTAAGAAAGACCCAGCATATGAAACGATTTCTGGAATTCAAAGGACATAGGCTGAGACGAAGCTCGAAGTTCATGTGGAATTTTTTCTAGTAGATCAGAATCACTTGGCGTCCATTTCCGAAGTGGAAAGCTGCCCGCTGTGGAAAGTCGGTGTGAAAAGGGCGAGTTGTCGAATGCAACGAAGTGTAAGAAAAGGAGCAACAGACAAACCTTAAGAAACAGCCGTGTGAGACGAAACGTTTCTACTGAATTATTTGGCAATTTTCTGAACAGGATCAGTTGAAGGTCCTGATTGTCTCTGTGTAGCTGGATTCCTCGGTACATTTTCTCTATGTCAGCATAAAGAGCTATGCGAAAACAGCTCCAACGAAGCTCTATGTCGACTAGATTTGGGAGAAGTGTGACTCGAGTGTGCAAAAATTCATTGAGCGAAATTCCAGCTTCAGTCTTCTGTGATCCATTTAAGACTACTCTTAACTTGTTAGTAATGCTTGATTCACGCCATACCCCGTGATGTGGAAATTGGAAGGAGCGAAAAGAGTCACGACGAATAGAAAACTCAGTGTGAGGCACCATGTGGCCAAGACTTTCGTATTACTTAAGAAATTCCTCATAGGTCCTTAATAAGGAAGCGTCACTCGCGAGGCGACGTTCCATGTGCTGAAGCATCCGGAAGGCTCGCTGAGAAGAATTGCCAAATGATGAAATTTCTTGCTTCATAGGAAGACGAAAAACATATCTACCTTCAGGAGTGCGTGAATGAATTGACACTAAAATTTTCAATTAATTGAAGTAAAAAAACTCCTGTAGTTTTCCCAGATAAGGTCCAACCGGAGTATGTTTCCTGAGCAACAGGAGCGTTAAAGGGGCTTTTCCGAATGTTCGGAAGAAGCAGATAAAGAAAAGCGCCTGCTCCAATAATCACGCCGATCAATTTAGAGTTTCCGAAATTTGGGTCCGCTAAATTTAAACCTCGCGGATGAGATCAGCTTTCGTTGCCCTTTTTGGAACCTGGGCGATATGGCGTAAGACGCGGAAGCACGAGCGCGTCCGGTGTATACTCGAAGTCGGACTCAAAACGTGGCGCAACAATACACGAGACGCACAAACACTGAAGCATCACTAATTTACTTGACCTTGATAACAGTTTTAGGTAATAAAACTTTTGCTCTAGGTCGAGTTACGCGATGAATGCTGAAATGATGAACGCTGGAAAATGTATGATCTTCGCCCTGAGTTGAAGGTGGCTGATGAGTGATATTCGATGTAGTCGCATCTTGATGAAGTATGATGTGATGTTTCTGATCACATAATCGACACGTTCATGATGAAGGAAATTCGCTTGTTCAATGTTGACATAGACAGTTGAGGCATAATTTTCTTTTATCTGCGAGATCCTTTTGTTGTATTGCATTCACATTCCTAAATTGAGCGCAATACATCAAGAATTGTGCTTACCCACAGCCGAAACATTTTCGAAGTTGATGAGAATTCTGAGACTGATCTCCTGAAAGGTGAGATGATAATGGAGAACTCTTGTTCCAACCGCGGTTTCCTTTACCATACTTTAATCCCTGTGATTTTTCATTTGACTTTGAATTTGAAGAATCCTTTAAGTTAGCTGGATTGCCTTCAAGAATCTCCAATTTGCGAACCTTGCACTCAAAATCCCATGCACTCAAATCCCATGCAGACTTATAATTTTCGTTTATAACCACAATCTTTTTAAGGAGATGTGCCGGCTCTCCTGTTAAATTTGTTTTTAAATGATGTGGTTTAACAACATCCGCGATTTCTATATTTTCTACAATAAGAGATATAAAAGAATCTAAAAAAATTGGACCACTCGGTATAATACCCAGAGAGCGTTGGTAAGGTAAGTTTCGGAAGTGACCTTGCAAAAGATGATGAGACATGCTGATTAACGGTCATTGAACAGTTAGATGCCTGTATTGAGGCAAGAGCGTCGATTGCATCGAAGAATTTACCCTTAGCAACTTGATACCATTTTGCCGTTTGGAAGAAAATGTCATCCTTAAAATATGTGACTTTTCCCTCCAAAAGTGCTTTCAATAATACAAAATGCTTTTTCTGGAACTTTAAATAATTTTTTATGAGCGTCTCTAATCGTGCTCGAAGCTTGCAGCGTGTGTGTACAGTTGGAACCGATTGGAACGAATTTCTTATTCGGCTAGCAAGTTTCACTTACTCTAGAAGGCACAGCTCAGCCTGTGTTTTAGACATTCTGAACAACCGAACTTTTTACACACACGAAAAATAATTAAATTAGCTAAAAGTTTAGTCGAAATGTCGCAATGTTGTGCAATGTATTAACATGAATTAATCGTCGTCCCGAAAGTTTATTAATGCAATTTAACGAGGTGTATTTGTTGGCTCGAGACTAATACACTAACTGCGAATTGCTGCTAATCATACTTAAAGAAATCAAAGAGATAGGTGACGTGATCGAAATGTCCGACTCGAAAGCTTTTAGTAATAGTTAAGAACGGAATTAATCAATTCTATGAGTCATCACAATCGTTGCGAAATATAAGTCAAGTTAATTAACAAGAGTCATTGCATACATTTCACTCAAAACACACGAACAGTCCGATTTGATTGGCAGGAGTAAACAGCATTCGTCTGACAAGGGTATACGCGTGCCGAGAAATTACGTATCCTAACTCGCAGCGTAACACATTTGTCGAGAACAAGCTTCCGAAACCAAAAATAAGGATAAGCATTCAATATACGTTACTCCCTTTAGATTTCCTTAATGCATGTATGATTTAGATGAAGCTTTTTTATTCCTGTGTACTTCGAACTTCACTAGGCAATTCGCAACAATTCCCTTTTGTCACTCAGAAAAATCTCGGGAGATTTCACTGAATAAAACACTGTCTTGGTATCATTGTATTACGATTTATCCGAGGAAAAAAAACGTAATGTTTCTAAACTTTTTTAACGACAAATACATTGAAGCTCGGGTCACTGAGATAAATAATACAACAGATTTGTCCAATATTAAAAAGTTGCTCTAAAAATGAAGCTAGTACATACTGAGAAATTTTAAATCTGATACATTGACTAAATCTCATACACAATTATTATTTCGAACTTGTCTACCGAAACCACGAGAGAAGTTTTGAATTTAACGCTCAGACGACGACTAAAATTTCCTTTCAGAAGTTACGCAAATTTCGCGCTCATTAAAATCATATGACTCAACGAGAGAGGAATAAAGATAAAAGAAGAAATCGATAACACTTTAAAATTAGAATTTCATTAAAATGTAAACATGTAAAGTTAGATTCTAAATGTAAAAGTTGATATTAAATGAGTTAAATTAAAATAAAACAATGTACTTGATAAAATTTGACCGTCAATTCGAAACAAAATTCTTGACTGATTTATTCGGAAATGGTTAATTTTTTCATATCAAACTTATTTTATCCGAATTTAGCAACTCAATATATCGGTAGTGGGGTTTTTTATTTTTGTTTCAATTAAAAATTGCACTTTTTATCCCGATTCCCAAACAAGCCTGTTCCAATTTTAGGCTACTGTCCCTTAAGAGATTGTAAACTTCCACATTCTATTTCTCAGAACTGGATGTTTTCTAACCATACTTTTTGACCTCCATGTAGAAACTCTTCAGCTCAGGAGTAAACTTTTTTATTAAGCGTGATTTTAATTTTACAGAATGTTATTTCGCTCTCCTGAAAAATTCCGATTTTGTTGGTTATTTTAGTCGAAAAAGTTGTGCTTTTTGGTTGAAATTGAATCTTCTATGGTTAAAAGTTAATTCCTTTACATTGAATACTCTACTAGCATATCTTTCACCTGGAATTCATCTATTTTTATAAACAATGCTACTATTTCCTTGAAACTTTAATTTCTTTATTGAAAATTTAACCAAATTTTCGTAAAAAGTTATCTTATGTGTTTAAAAAATAATTTTTTTATTTAAAAAGTCTTATATATTGATGTTAGAATTACTCTCTTTTGATTTTAATCTTTTTTGTTAAAAAAGGGGGGGCCTTCACTTCATCCCAATTCCGAAAATTGACTTTCAAGTTTTTTAAATAATTTTTTAGGGTTTGTGAACATGTGATGGGAAAATATAGAGACTTGTAGAAAATTATCCAACGAAGATGTATTAAACTTATGAATTTGATACCACTAACACAATCCCACATGTCCATGAAAACTACCCTTAAAACTAAAAATGTCAATTCTTTATGAGATCGAACTTTTGAGCAATGTATTCTCGTCTTTTTTTACTTTCAATTATTTATATTGGTCTCGTGAAATATTGATCATCATTGGCTAATTCATTTTCAATGATTCAAACAAAAGGAATTTGTTTAAATAATTTTTTCTAAAATTCTTTTTTTCCCTAAAAATTATTATTATTGGTCTGGTTGAATATCTGTTACTGCTGGTTCGTTAATCTTTAATTATTTGAATAAATTTGATTTGTTTAATCCTTTAACGGCCGAATTATTTCCACCCACTTCCTATCCAAAATAATAACTGTTTTGGAGTGTAACAGGGTCTCAGATGATAAAAAATGTCATAATTCTCACTGCGCTCAAAACCACCCTTAAGGCCAAAAACCACCCGCAAGTATTTGAGGGGTTGTATTTTCATCCCTTAGTACAAAAAGCATAGAAAACTTGTTTTCTCATCGGAAAAAAATTAAACGTTTGAGACCGAAAATTATTGTGAGGACAGATAATAATTTATGATCTATTTTATCCGGGATGTTTCTGTGATTTGACGTGAGTATTATTGTTTTCACATCTGAATTTCACTTTATAACGACTTTGATGAAAATTTATCCTGCGGAAGTCTTTTTATTTATTTTAGGGAGTGAAAACTACCAATAGATTTAGCTCAGGAGGG
>NC_046665.1:87703124-87712423 GCF_010883055.1 Belonocnema kinseyi
CTTATCGTAATCAGTATTTTGAAGAGCCTTCGCAAACCAATTTTCATCGAATTTGGATGAAAATTCGAGTTTACACCTGAATAAGAGGTGCAAACTACCTCCGGAATCGAACCCTAAGGGCTGCATTTTTTGGACCCCTTTCTTAAATCGTTCGTATGGTCTTCATCATGGGATTTTGCTTTTTAACGAATAGCCACATTTTTTGTGTACAACGATAATAAATTGCCAGTGGGACGAATTTTTTAAGAAAACCATATCTTTTACAAATGGAATTTTTTGAAATAATTAAAATTTATTAGCCAATGTTTTTAAATATTCCAATACATCAACAGTAGTAATTTTATACGGAAACAAATTATAAAAAAGAAATAATTAAACAAATAGAATTTATAAACAGGTGCCAGTTTTTCAAAACCGGCACCTGTTCAAATAAAAACCCTGAAAAAATCTAAAAATAAGGTAATTTCTTTTTTTGGATTTAGAATGAAATGGGAGGATCGTTTTCCCGTAGCGTGAAAACAATTCCATGTATTTTTGAGCAACTTAGTGGACACCCTGATTAATTTGACAACAAAATATACCAAATTTAGGTTTTCAATTTTAGGTAAGAAACATCGAAACTTTTTCTGGAGTTATTTAGTATCAAAAAGAACAAAATACATGTGTTAGAATTTATGAAAGGAACTTTTTAGTTTTAGTTGCGTATAAACCTTGCAAACATCAGAATCATAAAAAGATCATAAATCGAAAAATCATAATATTGTAAATGGGGCCTGTAAAAAATTACGAAACGTCTGGATTATCAACATATCCCTAACTCGCCGGCTATTGGGCAGCGAGGTTGGTATAAAAAGCCACGCGAAGCGACTCAAAATATTAAAGTGGTTTTTGAAACATTTACTGCAAATTTGAATAAGAACGCGAATTCAGGATGAAGTCTACTATTCCAACGACGTTAAGCTTTTTTTGGACGCATGTTCTTATGGTCCTTGTATTCTTCCGACAAGCGGAATGCGGATGTACCAGTTATGATGTTCTACCTCACATACTCCCTTATTATTGCTGTTACGATCTTGAAGAAGCTGTTTATGACGTGTGCGGGGAAGATAACTATGATGTAGATTTGGATTCTGATGCCGCCAGAGATTGCATGTGCAACCAAATCAACGTAAATAGCTAATATCCTGTAGTAGTAGAGTGTCAAATATACCAAGAAAAAAAATGTATTTGTTTTCAAAAGTAAAAAGAAGAAGTGATACAAGAAGCTTGGCTCCTATAACAAATAAACATATAATTCCGACAAGGTTACACTATTTTTCGATTTATGTTCTCATGGTTTTTTTAATCTTTCAACTTGCGGAATTTGTTCACAGCGATCCTATTGTACCTCCACCCCTTCCTCGTTATTGCTGTTCCGATTTTGAAATAGTTATTGCTCAGGTGTGTGGGGAAGATAACTATGAGATAGACCCGTATTCTGCTCCCGTCAGAGAATGCTGTAACCAAGGCTGCAATGATTGGGCACTTACACAGTTCTGCCTGTAAGTCATCTCAGAATCCTGTATGATAACCAAATGTGTAATAAACAAAAACTCTAATTAAATAATATCCGGAATATCGAGGTCTTAGCTTTTAAGCATCATCAGTTTGCCATCTCTTTATGTGGATCAATTATCCTATGACAAATAAAATAACAACTTGTGGAATTTGCTCAAAGCACTCTCCTTGAGGAACCTGCACCAACACTCCCTACTTATTGCTGTGACGATCTTGAAGAAAAAGTTTCTGAAGTGTGCAGGGAAGATGGCTACTATCCTATTTACTATTATTCTCCTGAGTACCAAGAGTGCTGCTACTTAGGTTGCGACGAGGACGATCTTTCCCAGTTCTGCATGTAAGTATCATTCTATTTATCCCTTCTACTAACACTTTTTTGGAATAACATACCCCGAAATTATTTCCTACAGTTTTGGACAAAACACGTAAAAAAGGCTTGTTCTATCAAAGCCATAGATAATACCGCAAAGAAAATTTTAATGGGAATAAAATTTCAAACAGATACTAATTTTTTAAAAAGAAATATTCATTCTACTTTTACTTAGTTAGACCACACATTATGGATAAAAGATTTTGAAAAAAGTTAACTTTTCTAAGTTTACCTTTCCAAAAATTATAATTAAAGAAAATTTTTTGTTTTTGATACAGTTACACACACTGTTAGAAAAATCTGTATAAGGTTTAATATACATGTATGTGAAGCAAATACGCACTACCGCTACTGAAATGTAACATAAATTGGTGTAGTGAATTTAATATACATGTTTATTAAATTTAATATACTGGTCAGTATAGCAATGTGCGTGAAAACTGAACTTGCTTTCATTTCTTGAAATCTTATCAAATATTCTCAATGTGATTAATAATCTAGAAGTCGTAGACGCAGTTGTTATTTATAATGAAAGTGCAATCTACGGGTAAAATTTTTCCTAATTTTGCTCTAAATGGTCCAAATTTAAGGGGAATTCAATTAATTGTAGTTTAAGTCTGTTATTTATTTGCTTAATTGAATTTTTCGAATTGTAATCTAATTTTATTTTTGGTTAACAGGAAGAAGGTATCATGTTTTATTATATAGAATCGAAAATTACAGCTAAGCTTATTTTAAATTCGTGAAAAATGAAATTATATTACTTTTTTTGTAAGTGATTAACAAGAATGTATATGAAATTTGATATACACCCTCTTAATGGCGATTTCATATAATTCATATATTAATTTTAACACACGTGGGTATATTAAATTTATTGTTATTTTTAACAGTGCAAACGATATGTACGATCCTGCAAGCACCTCAAGCCTTACGTCTACAAGTAGTGAAAACTATATGGAAGAAACCGACCCAAGCCTTATGAGTGCATACAGTGAAGAGCTTATGGAAACAACTGACCAAAGCCCTATCAAAACAACCACCTCAAGTCTTCTTAGTACAGAAAGTGCAAACACTTTGGAAAGAACCGACCCAACACCTACGATTCCCTAAACGACTCTCTTCCAAGGATAAAACTTGCTAGACAAGGCAAGATCTCAGAAATGAAATTGATACCCAGTGAACACAGATAGAAAAATTATCGTTTAAAAAACGAATGTATTTTTCTCAATAGCATAAAGTAAATCACACATGTACCATTTACGTTTTGAACTGTATCTAAAATAAAAATATTTGAAATATCTCGATGCATCACATGTAAATATGTTTGTTATGCCTAAATAAGAAAAGATTATTTCTTTAATTTCTAAGTTGATTTGATTTAAAAATACTGATGGTGAATGGGTTTAGGATATGGACTTATGAGCTACGCTCAACATCCAATATAAGACTGGTTTCGGGCATGGCCTTGGGCCTAAATCAAAGGAATCCAAACGTAAACAGGAAGGGCTGCACAAATGATTTCTATTAGGCCCGGAAGCATGAAGCAACATGAAGCAACCAACACGCTAAAAAGGCGACCCTTGAGCTGTTTGTCACGCAGGGATGAGTACATCCTCCCTTTTGACTCCGCGCATTCTATCGTCAAAAAAGTGCGAAGGTCGTCAGTTCCAGGAATGGCGTAAGCCGGTGGGTCTTATATTGGTATTTGAGTGTATTATTTTTTATTCAATTGTATAGATCAGAGACAATGGAACAGCCGTGGCATAGAAGAAAATATGTCAGGAAATTCGTATAATATTTGCAAAAGAAGATGGATTCGTCCCGAATTTTAAAATTTTCGGGACGAACAGCCAAGTTTATGAAAAATATTTCACTACTCATCCCGAATATCAGGACAACGAGTCACATCGTAAAAGGTCATTCCTTTTTATTGAAAGTTGAACAATTATATTTAAAATTAATGTTTCTGGTTGAAGATTCAATTCCTAGGTTAAAAAGTAAATTATTTTGTTTATAATTCGTTTCTGTCTGGTTTAAAATTAATGTTTTAAGTGAAAATATAACTATTCTACTCTTTTTAATTTATATTTTTTAGTTAAAAAATTATTCTTTGGTTGAGTGTTTAACTCGTTTGTTAAAAATGCATGTTTCAATTGACGACTTATCATTTTAATCAAAATCTCATTCCATTGGTTCAAAATTCAACTGTTTAGTTAAAAATTCATATTTTTCGGTTCAATACCATTTTTAAGTTTACTGTAAACCTCGTCTAATCGTCCAGCCAAGCAATTGACAATTCTATTAAATTTTTAATAAAAAAATAAATTTTGAATAAAATTTTTGAATTTTCAATGAAATATTACAGTTTATTCAGAAAATATAAAGCAGTATTTCCTGCAGCATATTTAGCCACATATTTAAAACTACTTTTAGGCATGATATTGTTTCCGATTTCTAAACTAATTTTTTTCAAGCCCCCCGCATATAGATCTCACATAAAACCACATTAAATGAATTTTAATCTTTTGAAATACTCTACATATTTCGGAAAATCCAAATAAATCTTTTAATTCCTTTTAAAATCTTATGAATCCCTTAAACATGGTAAAATACCTTGAAATCTATAAAATCCGTAAAAGTCCTAAAAACATGCCTGGAAGTTTTTCATTGAATTTATTCCCTGTATTTATTAAGGCTGAGTCTAAACGTCACAAAAAATTCGAGGAGCTGGAAACGGGGCCGTCATATAAGAAACATGGTGCGGTCTGAGGGACCGCACGTCCATACCTACTCTTCAGTACCAAAATTAAACCAAAAAGCTCAAAATTATTTATGCGACATGTATGCGACATTTTTCGTATAAACGCCTCCACGCACATAGACGGTCGATTTTAATATAAACTTAAAAAGTGTGAAACTTATTTTAAAGATTATATTCATAGATTTTGTTTTCTTCTTACGAATAAATTCATTTATTTATTTATCCTAAATAGCATTCTTTATCAAGCTTTAGTCAAAAAATCTGAAGGTTACGGATCGCCACGTATTACTAACGCACGTGATATAATAAAGATAACTTTTACTCAGGAAGCTTTGCATGATCAATGCATAAAATAAAAATAAAAATTAGCGTTATCCACGTTTTTATAGTGATATTGAAAATGATTTCCGTATTAATCATCTCGTGTCAAGAATATTTATGAAATATTTAAAGAATGGAAAAAAAAAGAAAAAAATTTTGTAATTTCAAATAAACACTGATTTTTAAATAAATTATAAAACTTTTTACTAAGATTTGTATCTATGTATACTTAAGTACTTATCCAAAATAAAAATTGATTATAAAAATTCTCATTTTTCGTTTAATCCTTTTTTTCAAGAAAGCTCTCATTCTAAAATGTATTTTCAAGTTTCTTACAAAATATATCAGACATGAATTTTGTATATCTTGATATTAAACCATTGTAAAAAGATCTCCCAAGCATTTCTCTTCAATCCCCAGGTCTCCAAAATCGTAAGAAAATATAAATGTATTCCAAACGACTGCTTTCCCCGGTAGCTATGAGAATACAACATTTTTTGTGATTATTTACTATAAAAATCTACTAAATCCATGCCTCCCATATGAATGTAAGAAACTTGGAACAAATTTTGCCATTTTATTCGGAGATGAAGCTATAGGACACCACAACTGCGATGTTGAACACGATGCGACGGAAAACTCAATTGAGAAAGTCTGTGTCACTGAGGTTAGGGATATAATTAAGAACTTGAAAAACGGTAAGGCTGCCGGGGTAGACGGTATTAACGCTGAAATGCTTAAACACGGTGGCGCGTGCATACCACATAGACTGTGCGAATTGATAAATTTATGTTTCGAGATGGGAGACGTCCCAGACGATTGGAAAAAAGCGATTATCGTACCAATATACAAGAGAAAGGGACATAAAAGCGAGTGCCATAATTACAGAGGGATTAGCTTATTAAGCATCGTAAGTAAAATATATTCAAAAATACTTATTCGTAGGGTAATGAAAATAACAGAAACAAAGATTTGGGAAGTCCAAAATGTGTTTATGCCAGGAAGGTCATGTACGGATCAAATATTTAGCTTAAGGCCATGTAACGAGTGGGTCACGTGACCAGACTCCTACCTTACCCTCACTTTTTTGATTTCCCAACTTATTTTCACACAAAGCGCCACATCGAGCTGAAAATTTGGGATAATAAATGAAAAGGACTAAGAAGCGGGGGTCTGGTCCTAAATTTGAATAATTATAAAAAAAGCAAAAAAAAATTATTTACAACAAAAAACTTTTTTTATAATTATACAGATTTGGAACCAGACCCACCATTCTTAGTGCTTCTTGTTTAGTATCCCAAATTTTCAATTCGATGCGGCGTTTTGTGTGATAATCAGTTGGGAATTAAAGAAAGTCGCGGTAAGGTAGGAATGTGGTCACGTGACCCACTCAGCACATGGTCTTAAGGCAAATAACAGAAAAAAGTTTGAGAATAGGAAAAAAAGTTTTCTGTGCATTTGTTGACCTAGAAAAAGCTTTTGACAAGGTAGATAGAAGTAAACTTTGGGAAGTCCTGAAAGAGTATGGAGTCAATGGATGGCTCCTACAAGCTATAAAAACAATATAAACAGGTAGCAAAGCGAGTGTAAGAGTGAATGGGAAATTGAACGACTGTTTCGATATTATTCAAGGAGTTAGACGAGGATGCGTTATGTCTTCATGGTTATTTATATTATTTATGGACAAGTGTTTAAGAATGGCTCTCTTCGACGAAGAGGGTGTGGATCTGGAAACAGTAAGGGTACGTGGGTTATCGTTCGCAGATGATAAGGTTGTTATGGCAGAGTCTATCGAAGACTTACAAAGAATGTTGAATAAACTAGATGCAAGCATGAAGAGCATGGCCCTCAAACTTAACGCAAATAAAACAAAAACTATGGTATTTGAAGGAAAGAGTGAGAAAAAACTATGCAATATTTTATTAAATGACGAGAGAATTGAACAAGTTGATAAGTTTGTATACCTTGGTAGCTTATTTACTAGGGACGGGAAGATAGATGAGGAATTAGATAGACGCATAAACGAAGGTAAGAAGGTTATTGGTAGAGCAGGTCCCCTTATCTGAAGTAAAAATATATCAAATGAAGCTAAAATGGCAATATATAATTCTATATTTGTACCGACTGTACTATACGGTAGCGAGACATGGACTTATCAAGAAAAAGATAAGAGTAAAGTTAACGCAATTGACATGAGATTCATGCGCATAATATGCGGGAAAACCCTGATGGACAAAGTAAGTAACGAGATAATTCTAAAAGAATGTGGTGCAGAAGAGACGCTAGTAGACACATGGGAAAGAAATCGGTTAAGATGGTTCGAACATGTTAAGAGAATGCCAAATGAACGAATGACGAAACAAGTGTATCAAGGTAAAGTAAATGGCAGCGTGCCCAGAGGTAGACCGCGGAAAGAATGGTTAGAATGTATAAATAAGACCCTAGTCATAAGAGACATAAGAAGTCATAGAAACACGAGAGCCTGCATGAAAAAATGCATGGACATGTAAGAAGCTAGAGTAGTATGCCAGGACAGGAAAGTATGGCGGCAAATAGTTAATAAAAATAGTGTCAGTAGAGTGAACTACGCCTGAAACAAAGACCTTGGCTATTAATGGACCCAAGTGGGGAACCTTACCTAGCGACTTCGTGTGGTTCTTCGCTTGAGGTGATTGCTAGAGAGATTGAACAGCAACCTGAGTCGGAGCAGTGTTGCGGAACGAACGTGTTATTTACTTAAATAACACGAGAATTCTGGATGAATCTGAAAATTCTTTATCCCTTTTACACACTACTTCTTTCCCCTACCGAGTGAGTCACGCCTACCCCGAAAGGGAAATGGCTTAATGGTGTAATCAAAATAAGGGCATGTAAACGACTGCTTACCCTGGCAGCTATGTGGATGAAACTAAACGGACGCCTTTACAGATTTACGGAAACGTCCTAAAATTAGTTATTTATCAAAGATAGAGAATTTTTATGTATCTTATTTTGGGCGCATATTACGTTGTATGCACTTCACAGATAAAAAATAGGAATCAGAATTTCCCAAACATTCGGTGCTTATGCTCATTCAGAATTTGAAACTTTAGCGTTTATGTCCATTTGGAATTCCCAATAATAAAATTAAAAAGAGTTAACATTGAGAAATGTCTCGTTGTTCTGAATCCTGATATCGGGGATGAGTACTCGAATATTTTGCATAAGCTTGGCTAGTCCCGAAAATTCGGAATCAATCCATCCAATGTTCCAAGTTCTAAACGACCTTCCTAACTATCTTCCAACTGTATTAACAATTCATTATTTTACTTGAAAATTAATACTTTTGGTTGGAAATAAGATAAAACTAAGATTTATCATTTCAATTGGAAATTCATCACTTTGGTTGGAAATTTTTTTTGTCTGAAAAATCAGTTATTTTAATTGAAAATTTAACTACATAATAGTGAACTAGCTACGCATGGAGCTTACGTGAAAATTTGACTTAATTGTATTTAAATACAGCTGATTTTAAAAGTAATTTTCAAAAAATAGAATTTGCTAGGTTTCACCAATATTAATATTTTTTGTTACTTATATTACAATGTATGTAACAGATACTTTACTAGGAATCGAAAAGAGGAGAACTTTTTTAAATAGAATATACAATATGTAAAATTAAGAAAATGCATTTTTTTATTAATCTAGTTTCAAATGATTAATTTCATAATGTATATTCTTTAAACAAAGTGCTAACTGCATGTCTAAAATCTTTATAAACAATGGCATCCCATTTAAATTATTTACCATATAGCGGTCTAGTCATAGTTTTGGTGTTTTTCATATAAATATATTAATTTTATTTATTCTAAATAACATTTTTGTTGTTTCCGTAAAAACCTAAATTGCCCATAAATTTTAACGGAAATATGACCAACACAAAACATAAAAAAGAATTAAAACTCAAGATTAAATATTTTTAAAATAATCTTTATGTACTTCTGAATGCACGTATTTGATCAAAGTTCTGAGTTATTAAGAAGTTTTCTTCAAATTAAATAGAAAAGAATAATCAAACAATATATATAATATAGAACACTGAGTTCTTTTGCCATTTCATGCCTTGTGCTTAAATAGATAAAAACGTTTTTTTTAATCTATATAGACAAAAAAAAATACACTACGCGGATTTTCAAAATATTTTTGAAGGTTATCAGAAAAAAGTTCCGAAGTATTTCAAATAAAAATTTTAAGATATAGGTTATAAAGGACATATATAAAAGCCCACAAAATGAATATTTTTAAAAC
>NC_046665.1:87712523-87719943 GCF_010883055.1 Belonocnema kinseyi
GCGAGTTTTGATCGACAAAAAGTACTAAAATATACCATAAAACCCTCTTGTCATTTCTGTGATAAAAGAAATTATCTTCTATGGTACTGAAAATAAAAATGAATCTTTGGAAATATTGTTCTAGGCTCAACAAAAAAACAAAAAATAAGTTACCATAAAAATTTGGAAAATGATAATTCTCACAGACGCATTTTGATAACGAAAATAAAATATTTATTTGCCTATTGGTCAACTATTTTCAACCATTTTGTTTAAAAGTAATGTTTTTGGCTGAGAATTGAAGGGTTCCAGTACAGAACTAGATAACCAACATTTTTTAGGAAAATGGGCTTTTTGCCTGAAAACTTCTTAAAAAATGAAATAAATTTGTTGTTAATAGGATTTTCTCGAAAGCTCGTTTTTAGTACAGTAATAAAAAGTTGGTCTTTCAAAACCCGATTACTGACTACTTGTCTTTTATCTTCTTTTTTGTTAATAGCTTAACCTCTTGCCTTTTTTCAAACCTTTTTCTGACTAATTTTACTTCCACAAAAGTTTTCAAATGCAGTATAATAATGAAATACGCATTTTTAATGGAAAAAGCTCTTAAATAATACTATTTGTTACTTCTTTCAGCAGCAAAGTACCAAAGAAACTCCAACCTAAAATCTTAATTTTCTACAAAAAGCAACTTGTATAAGGTTTTTTCAATTAACTTTTTGACATGCCATGACAAATGATATTTTTCAAAATTATTATCGTTTATTTATAAAAAAACAAACACATTTCTTCTTTTTATCAAACTTTCAACGAAAAATTGTCTGTCACACTGCGATACCATAAAATTAAGTCTTTATTTTCATATCTCGGGAGCATGTTTTTATTTATTTTTTTTAAATTAAAGAATGGATGTTTAGCCGCTATCTAAAGACGATTTTCAAAATCCATAAAATTTGAACCTCAAAATTCTTGAACAATTTATTCGGAGCTGTTAAATTTTTCGAGTAAAACCTATTTTCTCCTGATTTAGGAACTCAATATCCCAGAAGCAAGTTTTTATTATATTTTTTAAATTGAAAATTGCAATTTTTATCGCTATTCGCAACGAAGCCTATTACAATTTTAGATTCCTGTTATTTCGCTCACCTAAAAAATTCCAATTTTTTTGGTTATCTAGTTCTGTACTGTATTTTTTATCTGTGAAGTGAAAGTGAAATCTAGTTGAAAGTTAATTCTTATGAGTTGAAAAGTTATATTATATATTGATTTTAGAAATACTTTCGGAAAAAATTTCTGCTATTTGGTCGAAAATTTAATCCTTTTTTTTTAATTCAGCTATATTTGTTAGAAATTGATCTTTTTGGCTAGAAAATTCAGCTATTTTGTTGAAAATCTGGGAGTCTGGCGGAACCAGAAAAGTAATAAAAAGTTTGGCAAGTGTAAGTAAATAATTATTTTCTTTAGAATATAAATTTTGTAAATGTTATGCTAAATTAAAATTTGTAATTTTGTGTTAAAATTATCATTTCTATACCTGAAGAATTTTAAATGGCTTAATCGCTAGATGCCTTGAAGATGCGGGTTTTTTTTGGTTTTTGTAATTATCAACTAAAAACGAAAAATTTTTAACCAAAAATAGAAAAGTTAAATTTTTAGTTAAGAAATGAATTTCAAACCAAAGAAACAAATTTTCAACCAAATATTTAAATACAGTAATGTAAATCTAACTTTTACAAATAAATAATCATTTTCATTCAATTCTATATCTCAATTTGAAACAAAATTAAGCAGACTACCGAAAAAATTCACGGACTTAAAAAAAAATTCCAGACTACGCCAGGTTATCCAAGTTTTCCAATTAGGATAGGCACCCTGATTTGTGAATAAAAACTGCACAAGATACATGTTTTAGCAGAAATAGTTACTTAAATTTCCAGTTATAAAAGGAATTTTCAATAAAAAACAGAGAATATTCCAAAAACGAATTTATATTCGCAACGTTGAACTTTCAACTAATAAGACCACTTTTCTGCTCAGTGAAAAAATTCATTTTTAAAATATAAAATAAATTTTCAACCGAACAGATGAATTTCCCATCAAGAAGATTGCAATTTCACTAAAAAAATAAATAGTTAAAAACAAAATAAGTCGATTAATTTTCAGTTAAAACATGCATTTTTGATAAAACAAAAAGAACTTTCAACAATAAAGATCAATTATCAACCCAAAAATATAAATATTCAACAAAACAGTTGAATTTTTAAACTAAAAGAATAAATTTTGAACAAAACTTGAATTTTCAATAAAATAATAATATTAATATCAACTTCAATTTATAGAAAATTTCCTGTGTCCGGTTTTCCCTGACATTCCCTGAATTTCTGGAATTAAATAATGACCTGTAGCAGACACAATTCTTATCCCGATTTAATACACACGTATGATTGAGCACTTCAATAAAATTAATAGGCACACACGGAGAAAAAGTTCAGTGGCTCCTACCCTTGCAAGGGTTAGAGCCACTAAACGGAATAGTAAATTATGGACGGGCCACTACAAGAGTAGAATCTACTGAACGCGTGTTGAGTCGACTCTACTAGTCGCTGAAGAGTAGCTTCTACTACGCAGGCAGTCGCACGTACAATTCCTGTTCAGTAGAACATACCGAAGATGAGTGCGATCTACTGAACAAGAATCGTACATGCGACTGCGTGAGCAGTTGATGCTACTCTTCAGTGATTAGTAAAATTGCGCTTAAAATTATAAAAAAGAATCCTTAAAAATTTATAATTACACAAAGTACATGATTTTTTTCAAGATATATATGCATCTACATATGATTAATTGGTAAATCGTATTTTTAACACTTTATTAACAATTAAAATTTCGCACGCAACGAGGGGGATTCGAACGCATAACCTATCGCACGCTAATCAAGGACCCTAACCATTCACCTATCGAGACTAGTTGTCAGCAGCTTAAAAAACTAGGAATGGATTCTTAAGCACATACAAATTAGATTTATTAGGTCTGAATTTTTCTAATTTTTTGGTTTACAACTAAAATATTAAAATAAGATATTTTATATTGCTAAATTTATTATACATATTTGTTTCAAAAATTGAATGTCTGAATAATACTAATTCATATTTGTTTCAAAGCTTTTGTCTAAATTTTCAAAAAAATTATTGATTTAAAAGTGAGTTTTTGACGGTACATGACTAATAACACACACACACACACACACATATATATATATATATACATGTATACAACGTATGAAAAATATTTATTTCTTTGTATTAAGATGAACAAATAAAATTACATACTATAAACGAACTAAACTATATACAATATGTACATCAGACTGCATGTCTTAGTGATACAATGTCTCGTCCATCTGACAAATAATGATGAATAGCTAAAAAAGGAGATAGGAGATTTTCAGCCAGTGAAAATGTAATCTGATTAGAATTGACAATTTCGTAAGCATGAATCTCTTCATTCAAGGATTGTGCTACGCGATCGGCGCCGGCCAGCGGATCAGAGAGGTTAACTTTATACTTACAACTAAGGACCGTCAGAGGGCTATACAGTCGATTTTACTGAACAGATAGTCAGCCTTCGTATTCTTCTGTTCAGTAGAATCAACACAACGCTGTTTAGTGTTCTTGAATCAACGAGTAGTTACTATTACTATAAATCAGCTTACTAAACGCGAATAGTAGCATATACTCTATCAGTTCTCTCCGTGCATCAACAAAAATTTACTACTTTTAGGTTTGCGATTTCTAAAGTCATTTTTTTCAAGCCACCCTTAAGTCCAAAAAATCGCTGAAACTTTTTTATTTAATTTATTCCCTCTACTTGTCAAGGTCGCATCTAATCGTCCTGAAAAACTTCGGGGATTTGGAAAAGGGGCCGACATATCAGAAGCAAACGGAAATGTAAAATTGTGACGCTACGCCTCGGCATACATAGACGGTCGTTTTTAATAGAATATTCAAAAAGTGTGCATCCTATTTTAAAGATTCGGCTTAAGGTTATATTATTAGTTCTTGTGTTCTTCATAAAAAATATATTAATTAATTAATTTACTTATTCTAAATAACAGTTTTTATCATGCTTTAGTCACAACATCTGAAGGTTACGGATCGCCACATATCACTAACGCACGTGCTATAATAAAGATTATTTTTACTCAGGAAGCTTTGCATTATCAATATATAAAATAATATGAAAATTATCTTTATCCTTGTTTTTATGGAGACATTAAAAATGATTTCCGTATTACTTATCTCGTGTCAAGAATATTCATGAAATATTTATATAATTTAAAAAATAAAAAAAATAAAACAATTTTGTAATTTTAAATAAAAACTGATAATAATAATAATAATAGGTCCCGATATATAGGTTCACAAAATTGGCCATTTTTTATTTTTCGTGCAAAAATTATAGATAGTGTCACGTGACCACAACAAGATATTGTAATTATTTATCTGATTGTACGAGTTAAATATAATTAAAAATGTAGAGGAAAAGTTCACGCGCTAATAAAAATAGAATTGGACTTGAGGGGTGGTCGATATCTTCATACGAGGAGAGCGGGAAGGCACGGTTACTATGACGAGAGTATACTCGTACCTACCGAGGGGGTCAGAATCATGGCTCTTGCGAATTTTTCAGTACCTGGAAATGAAGGAAGCTATAAAGTCTTTTTGAGGATTGGTTCAATCAGCCAAAGGAACAACTAATATTTTTTCAAGGTAGTCATAAAAAATAATTGCAATAATGAGGGTGGCTTGTATGGCAACGCTTGGATCTTCAAGAAGATTCTTCCTACCACACTATGTATAAAAGCTCTGAAACAGGTGTACATCAGTTAGTTCTTCGTCAGTTATATTTCAGTTATTAGTCAGTTATTCGTCAGTAATTCATCAGTTATTCGTCAGTTATTCTTCAGTACCCGTCGGTCTTCGCCAGTATTTTTTAGTAATTTTCAGGACCAGTGTTCAACCCTTCGCTTCGACTCTGCTGAACCAGTAGTTCAACTCTTTCGGGATAGTGCTCTCCGAGTATTTTCTAAGATGCCAGTTGATTGTGACAGTTTTCATTTTGGATTTACTCCTACCCTAATCGAAATCACCACGTGCTCAACCATGAATTAACTGGATCACCGGATACTCTGAGGGTCAAGGATTTATTACCAAACTCTCTTCTCTACTGCACACCCGGAACCACCCCTGAGAGACTCTACACACACGAACAAACCTAAATTCGGTAAGTCCTTATAAACATTAACCTCTTTCATCTTCCCTCTCTTATCTGTCAAAACACTTATAAATCCGTTCTTTCCTGTCGGACAGTCGGAGATAAATATAATTCCTTCTCAGAATCAATTTAAGTATCCATATTGGAATCCTTGCGCATCTTTTCTTCTTCATAAATTAATCTGCATATGTATCTGATAAAAATAAACTGATTTGATTGTCAATTATTTGTGTTCAATTCATTTAACTTGGGTGCTCGTCCCAAATTGTGGTCTTATTCGATTGCAATTAAATCGAGCAACTTAGAGAATTTAAGTGTATGTATACCTATGTTATTAGGACGTTAAAATAGATAAACGTTTATTTTTCGGCGTGCTGGCCTTACAAAATTGACTTTCTTACACTTCCATTCTCTTTTTACAGAATTTTCCTACAACTAACTATTAAAAATTAACATCCATCCACACCTTATCTCTAAGACTGCTCGCTTTTATAGCCTTGGGTTCCTCGATTCGCCTCGCATCGTACGCATGTCCCTACTTTCTCGCTTTGCCTCGCTTTTCCAACCTCTGCCTCGGCGGCTAATACCTAATACTTATCTACTATTTACAATATTTAGAATTCCTTTACACCTTCTTCACCTCCTATTTACAATCTTTCGTTCTCCATTCCTCTTCCTCCTTCCTTCTCTTCTTATCGATCTTACACAACACATCCTTCACCCATGGTACTGTCCTTTTGTCCCTTCTTTCATGCACCAATAACTCCATGCTTGTCATTCTGGCTTAGACCTTTTTTACTTTCTTATCTGCTCCTATACCTCCTCGTCATTCAGCTCCTCTCCATCTACCTACCTCATAATCGTAATCCTCTCATCACTCTTCCGTCTATCTGAGCCCCTTAATGAATCTTTAAAAAAATTCTTTCCATTTCTCACTCCCTACCTTCTCACTTATCCCCACCCTACCTTTCCTAAACCGATGAATTATCTTCCACACGTTCCCTTCTGTCTTAACACTTCTCAGCTCCTCTTCCAGATCTTTCTCCTTTTCCCGCTCTTTCTTCTTACACATCAACCTATACTTCTTCCTCATTTCTACGTACTCCTCTCTTTCCGAAGTTTCTTATTTCCACTTCCTGTATATCCTTTTTACCTTTCTTTTCATTTTGGTACATTCCCTATCCCAAAACGGTTACACCATTCCTTTTTTCTTCTTTCCAAATACCTTTTTTCACACACCCTTTCACTTTCTCTTTCAGATCACCCCATATCTATTCCAACCAACTTGCCTTCAAAGTTTACCTTTCACAAATGCTTCTGATACTTCTCTATCGCATTCCTCGTCCATGTCGCCCTCTCCCCTAACGACTCTTCTTCTCGATCATCTTACCGATCTTACTCACATATGTGCATTCTCCGTCGTCACCCAAACAAAAATGAATTTTGAATAAAATTGATTCAACTTTCAACGAAGTAACTGAATTTTTCACCTAGTCCCGAAAATCCAGGATAAATCCATCAACTTCTTTAAATTCTAAATGAACTTTCTAACTGTATTCCAGTTCAAAATTAATATTTTTTTAATTGAGCTTTTTAGTTAAAAATAAAACTACTTGTTTGGAAGTTAAATTCTTTGTTCAAAAATTCATCTTTATGTCTTAAAATTTATCTATTGCAGTGGAAGATTTACCATTTCAATTAAAAATTCATCACTTTAGTTGAACTTTTTTTTGTGTGTGAAAAATTAGTTGTTTTAACTGAAAATTTAACCAATGGACATTATAAGCACGAGCAGTGAACGTACTATTAAAAATCGCTTTTAATTTAAATCTTTAATTTAAACCCATAAAACTCAAAACGCTTTACAGGACCTCGAGATACAACTACAAATGTTTAAGCGAGTCTGCACCGAATTTCAGTAGCTTTAGCAGCGAGGCTGTGTGCGGTGCTCGCCGATCGAGATTCGATGCAGACAAGCTTGGACATTTATTGTCACATGAGATGACACAAATTACGTCCTGTTAATCTAATTTTTTTCCATCAAATAATCATAAGTTATACGAGAGTAGTTCAATAAGTCCTTAGAATGACCAACAGATGGCGTGCGAATCGCTCCAAATCATCTGTTTTCAGTCAGCACCACTCCCGACTAGATATATGGTGCAGT
>NC_046665.1:87720043-87723740 GCF_010883055.1 Belonocnema kinseyi
CTCTTTCATCACGACAACGCCCGAGTTCACACATGCTTCGTTTCAATGGCTAAAATTGAACAACTAAAATTCGAATTGGTCGAACACCCACCGTATTCACCATATTTAGCCCCCAGTAACTTTTTCTTATTTCCAAACTTGAAAAAATGGCTCGGTGGATAGAGATTTCCAGACAACGAAGACGTCATTGCCTCTGTAAGTGCTTATTTTGAGGAACTTCCGAAAACGCACTTTTCTGAAGGATTAAAAAAACTGAAAAGCGATTGACCAAGTGTATAGAGCTCCAAGGAGATTATGTTGAAAAATAAAAAAAAATTTACCCAAAAAAAATTGTTTTTATACTTCATTCTAAGGACTTATTGAACTACCCTCGTAGCACGAGCAGAATTTGAGAAACCAAATCTAACAAATTCCCGATGAACACCTTTCTCGCGGTAGACAGCAGTAATCGCCGAATGAAACATGACATTGGAGGCTTTGACATTTTGGTCGTATCACGAGAACCCGTAAAGATTTTGAAAGATAAGACTTCAAAGACCAATTTGAGTGAATTTGAAATTTTTGCTACGACTTTCTTAGGTCATGCCATAAGCTAAAGTCGAGATACAAAATTCAAGAAATTCTTGAGTTTTTTTCAAACTTCTCACTCACTATATTCTCTCAAAAATGTCAAAAATATATGTATAAAAGCTTATGTTGAGCGCAATTCAATAAGCTTTCCAACGGTTTTTTGAAAAATTTTTTCGATAGATTTTCAAACGAGTAACCACGTTTCAAAGGCAGTAGTGATTATTAATAGTACTATTGCGATTATCAGTAAACATGGTACACAACAGTTTTTTGGGCTCTAAATCCGAATTTGGTATTGCAATATCAAAAATGAAAATGGCGAATCCAATATGACGGATCGCAATTACGCAAAATTGGCGGATTCTCATGAAACTCGGTGTGTTAACATTTTTTTGGTCCCTGAGTCTTAATATGGAATCAGAATTCCAAAATTCAAAATGGCTGATAAAATACGTCGCCCAAAGTTTTGAAAAATCTAATGAATTGGCGGATTTAGATGAAAATTAGTATATTAAGATGTTTATATCACTAAAATGAATATTGGGTCAAATTTAAAAAATGTAGATTTGCTGATACGATGCGGCTAACCAAAATGGCAAAAAAATATCATGTCCTTATTCAAAAATCCATTAAACATTGTTATAGTGACCTGATTACGTCAAGTCAACCTCCTGGAAACAACTTTTCATCCTCTTCAAATTGGATTTGGGGGGGGGGGGTATTTAACAAATATTTTTATTGCGTTAGTTCGAATTGATCAAAGAGAAACCCCCTCTTCGCGCTTGATCGCAAGTGTTCAGAAAGGCTTTGAGATGAAGAGAGATATTTCGATATTCGATATGGATTATCTTTTTGGTATAGGATCTTATCTACTGATTATAGAAAAGATGAAAATAAAGTATAGTTATGTAACATAATATTAAAGGATGTCGAATATTTTATAACAATGAAAAAATTCGATAACAACAGTAAAAAATATTTTTATCATGATTAACTAGAGATATCTCAAAAAATAATGTTAAAAAAGTGTTTAAATTTTAACCAAGTGATAAATTTTTAATTTTAAACTAGATTAATTCTGAATGAAAAAATGTGGTAACAGATATTTTAATCAAAAAAGATTTTAATTTTTAATTGAGAAAAATTAATGGAGAAAATAAATTTTCAACCAGAAATAGGTACTGAAATTTTTTCTTAGAAAAGGAATTTTCAAAAAACAAAAAACGAATATTCAACAAATAAATTTATATCCAAAACGATGAAGTTTCATCTGATGAGACCATTTTCTATTTTAAAAAAAAACTAATCTTTAAAGTAATAGTTTAAATTTAATCTGAAACATGTACATTTTCAATCTAAACCCGGATAGTTCAATCTTCAACCAAACAGATGAATTTTTAACTAAAAAGATGGCATTTATACTAAAAATATAAAGTGTTTATTAAAATGAAATAACTTGATTTTCAGTTAAAACTTAATTTTTAATTTAAAAAAAAAAGAGTATTTCCAGCCATAAGGATCAATTTTCAACCAACAAGAGAAATTTTCAACCCAAAAAGAGAAATGTTCAACAAAACAGTTTAATTCTTAATCAAAAAGAATAACTTTTGAACAAAATTGTTGAATGCTTAGTTAAATAACAAAATTAAATTCAACTTCAGTTTATAGAAAATTTCCGGACTGTGTCCCGTTTTTCCTGACATTCCATGAATTTCACGAATTGAATTACCTGTAGCAACCATGACATCTGTTTTGAGGCAAAATGTTTCCAATGCTTACAGTGTTTTCAAAAAATAGAAAGAAGTATTTCCAGCAGTATATTTATTCAAGCATCTCTAACAAAAGTCTTTTACCGGATTTAATTCAAACTTATGACTGAGCACTTTAATAAAATTGATATGCACATCAACAAAAAAATAATACTTTTAGGCATGATATTGATAGCGATTCCTGAAGTCATTTTTTTCAACCCACCCTCATTTAGATCTTATGAGTTCCTTAAATATGGTGAAATCCCTTGAAATGTCTGAAATCCGTAAAGGTCCTCAAAAATCCCTGAAAGTCTTTCATTTCATTTATTCGCTGTATTTATTAAGGATGCGCCTAATCGCGACATTCTGCGTTTTAAATACCTCGAAACTAATTTAAACGGAAGTTTAAACTGAATTTTAAGGATTCACATTAATATTATATTCCTAGATTTTGTTTTCTTCATATAAATATATTCATTTATTTATTTATTTTAAGTAACATTCTTTATCATGCTTCAGTAAAAATATCTGAAGGATACGGATCGCCACATATTCCTAACGCACGTGCTATAATAAAGATAATTTTTACTCAGGAAGCTTTGCATTATGAATAAATCAAATAAAAAATAAAAATTAGCGTTATCTGTGTTTTTATAGGGACATTAAAAATGATTTCCGTATTATTCATTCCATGTCAAGAATATTGATAAAATATTTATACCATAGAAATTGAAAAATACAGGAAAATAATTGTGCAATTTACAGTAAACACAGACTTTTAAATCAATTGTAAAGCCTTTTCCTGGGATTCGTATCTATGTATACTTATGTACTTCTTCATAACAAAAATTTATTATAAAGATTCTCATTTTTCTGTGAATTTAGAATACTCAAAAACTCAAGTCCTTTGTTCAAGGAATCCTTCATTCTAATATGTATTCTAATTTTCTTATCTAATATTTCAGGTATGTATTTTGTTGATTTTGATAATGAATAATTGCAAAAAATCCGCCAAGCTGCCTGTGGAAAGCAGTCGACATCAACCCTTAGGTCTTCAAAATTGTTAAAAAAATGTAAATGTATCCCAAACGATTGCTTTCGCCGGTTGCTATGAGCATACAACTTCTTTGCAATCATTTACTATAAAAATTTACTAAATTCATGCCTCGCATAAGAATGTAAGAAACTTTGAAGAAATTTATGAATTTTTTCCATTTTTGAGAATTAGGAGTTCGAAACCACTGCTTTCCTCGGCAGCTATATGGATGAAACTATTTTTGTAATACGAGGGTAGTTCAATAAGTCCTTAGAATGACCAACAGATGGCGCGCGAATCGCTCCAAATCATCTGTTTTCAGTCAGCACCACTCCCGACT
>NC_046665.1:87723840-87732459 GCF_010883055.1 Belonocnema kinseyi
TTCCGAAAACGCACTTTTCTGAAGGATTAAAAAAACTTGAAAAGCGATTGACCAAGTGTATAGAGTTCCAAGGAGATTATGTTGAAAAATAAAAAAAAAAATTACCCAAAAAAAATTGTTTTTATACTTCATTCTAAGGACTTATTGAACTACCCTCGTAATTTAAAATGATTAAAATAATTTTAACTGTCCGTACAGAAAAGGTAAACGGAACCCTTTGCAATTTTAGGGAAACCTCCTAAATATCAGGGATTTAAAAATATCTTGTTTGAAGCGCACCTTACGTTGTATGCACTTCAAAAATAAAAAATAAGAAGGAAAATACCTAAAAAATTAAAAAAATTAAAATTCTTCTAGCTATAATAGACCCCGATATATGGCTTGACAAAATTTTCCCTTTTTATAATTTGTCATTGAAAAATGGTACTTTTTATTTTTTCTAAAAAATTTCATATTTCTGTACACGTCACATAAAAACTGTTTGCAAATGTATGGTGGTATGTAACCATTTTGGAAGTGTTTTGTTCAAAACTACATAGAAACCAATTTTACGGTTTATTCATAAACAGTTTTAGAAGAAGGTTTAAATAGGAAGATACTCACTTGCAGACGGTTGCAAGTTGTGATTTTGTGCACCCTCAGTTGCAGCATCAGGTGAACTGTTATATATAGTTCATATAATTATAGTGAACGAAACAATGATATTATTTATTGGTTTTATAAATTTCTCTGTATGAAACAAGTAAAAAATAACAGTGATTTGTCCACTATAAATAAACTATATATAACTTTTTCACCTAGGGTACGTTGACGCCAGGATCAGAGCATTGATTTTATCATAGCCAAGAATCATAAGAAAATTAGGCCAAAAATGACATAACTTCATTGGAATAGAAGATTTTATCCTTAATTCACGTTTTTCTTCGAATTTTCAATACATATTTCAAATCCACAATAATATTTCCATTCGCGTCGCTTCACCTTCTGTAGCAACCTCGCTGCCAGATATCCGGTGAGATAGAGATATGTTAATTGTTGATAATGGACAACCAGTTAAAAATTGGTATTAAAAAAAACAACCATCCTCTCACATTTTATTTTATACCACATAAAAATTGTATTAACGATGCAGAATTATTTTTCTAGGTGATTATATGAAGTTTACCGCAAACGAATAATGTTTGAACAATTAATTTCCGGAACAAAAAATGGAAAGAAACGAATTTCTAACGTAATAGTTCGATTTGCATCCAAAGTACACACATTCTGATGAATCCATCAACTTTTCCAAATTCAAAACGAATTTCCTAACTGTATTCCAGTTAACAATCCATCATTTTATTTTAAAATCAATATTTTTTGTTGAAAATAAAACTACTTGGTTGGAAGTTAAATTCCATTTTGAAAAGTTCCTCTTTTGTCTTAAAATTTATCTATTGCAGTTGAAGATTTATCATTTCAATTGAAAATTCATCACTTTGTTTGGAAATTTGTATTTAAAAAAATAATAAATTGGTTATTTTTATTGAAAATTTAACTATATGATAGTAAACTAGATAAGCAGGGGTCTTACGTGGAAATTTGACTCACTTTTATGGAAATGCAGTTCATTTTAAAAGGAATTATAAAGAAATAAAGTGTGGTAAGTTTCGCAAATATTAATATTTTTTGTTACTTATGTTACAATGTATATAATAGATACTTTACGAGAAATCGAAAAGAGGAAAATTTTAAAAATAAAATAAACAATATGGAAAATTTAGAAAATACATTTTTTATTAATCTAGTTTTAAATGATTAACTTCAAATCTATTTTCATCAAACTAAGTGGTCACTGCGTGTATATAATCTTTGAAATAAATTTCATCTCATTTTAATTGTTTACCATATAGCGCTCTAGTCATAGTTTTTGTGTTTTTCATGTAAATATATTCATTTTATTTATTATAAATAAAACTTTGTTATGCTTCAGCGAAAACATCTGAATGTTACGAATCACCCCATATTACAAATGCACGCTCCTCAGTAAAGATAATCTTTATTACTAGAATTTTACAAATAATTTTTTTTACCGCAATACATAAATTGCCTAAAATTTCGATAGAAAAATGATCAGCGCAGAACATAAAAAAGTTGTAAAACTCAAAATTAAGCATTTAAATAATAATCTTTATGTATTTCTGAATGCGCTATAAAAAGTTTTCTTAAAATTACATAGAAAAAAAGAATTTGCCAAAAACTTAAAATTTCATATAGAACACTGGATTCTTTTTCCCTTTTTATGGCTTGTGCTTATCAGTTGCAGTGTTGATGAAAACTTGTTTTCAAGCTATCTAGAAAAAATGAAATAAATACAATACGTGGATTTCCAAAATATTTTTTAATGTTATCAGAAACAAGTTCCGAAGTATTTCAAATAAAATTTTTTAAAGATATAGGTTATAAAAGAACATATATAAAAGCCCATAGAATCACTACTTTTAAAACATATTTCTTTCCATTTTTGATTCCTTGGACTTTTCATTTTCGTTTTAGTTATTTTGATCAGTCGATTACCCTTAGATGTAAAAAATATTTTTTATGTGCAGCTGAACAACTATATATTTTCTCATGTAAACATATGTCCTTAATTTATTAGAAAAATTGCTGCATTTCCATTTTTTATTTCTAAGACATATTACATTTTTTGTAGCGTATTTTGATAAGCAAAAAGTACAACAAAACAAAAAATAAGTTACCATAAAATAATCTTTTTCCCAGACGCATTTTGATATCTTGAAAATATAATATTTATTTGTCTGCCTATTGTTCAACTAGTTTGAACTATTTTGTTTAAAAGTACTGTTTTTAGCCAGAAATTTAAGGGTTCCAACTCAAAAAGAGCTAAACAACATTTTTTCGACAAATGGGCATTTTACATGAAAAATTATTACAAAATAAAGTACATTGTGGTTATAAGGATTTTTTCCGAACGCTCATTTTTAATATAGTTCCTTTTTTAACCCTTTTTCTCATCAATTTCATCTTCAAAAAATTTTTTAAATGCAGTAGAATAATAAACTACTTATTTTTAATCCTCCGCCGTCCTTGTGAGTGGCACGTGACCCATGCTGCTTTACGAGGTCGAATTTTATAGGGAAGAAAGAATTATTTAAAACAGGAAAAAAATTCTGAATATTCAATAAAAATTGAATCATGAAATGGAGGATCTGAATAATAACTTAGAGTTTTCAAAATATTTTTTTTATCGCCAACTGTCTTGGCGGAGGAGGGGTAAACACAGGTGACCCACTCGGACGGCGGAGGTAGTAAAAATAATTCCAACGCAAAATCTTAAATCTTAATTTTCTACAAAAAGCCACTTTTATAAGGTTTTCTTTCACTTAACGCCTTGCGATGAGGAATGATATTTTTAAACGTTATCATCATTTATACATAAAAAACATCCACCTTTGTTCTTTTTACAAAGCTTTCAATTAAAAAATGGTCTCTCACATACCATCACATTCAATCTTTATTTTCCCGGAACAGAATACTTTTCTTTAACGAAAACTTTTTTATTTATATTCAGCCTACCCATATCTTTGAGATTGTAAACTACCACATTCTATTTCTCAGAACTGGATAATATTTTCTAATCATACTTTTTGGCCTCTATTTGGTAACTTTTCAGCTCGGGCGTAAACTTTTTTTTTTAAATAGTGATTTTAAAGAATGTTATTCCTCTTTCCTAAAAAATTCCAATTTGGTTGGTTATCTAGTTCTGTACTACAACCCTTCAATTCTAGTGCTGGGTTGGAGATCCGTCTGTTTTATATAGCAAACCTGTCTTTTGAATTGAAAATTCATGTTTTGGTAAAAAAGTTTTGCTTTTTGGTTGAAAATTCATATTCTATGGTGGAATTTTAATTCCTTTTAAATGAAAGCTCTATAATCATATATTTGATCCGAAATTCATTTCTTTTGTTTAAAATGCTACTACTTCGATGGAAATTTAATTTTTCGTATAAAAATTCAACTAAATTTCCTTAAAAATTAATCTTTTTGGTTGAAAGTTAATTCCTCTAATTTGAAAATTCATATTAAATATTGATTTTATTAGTACAAACTTTTTGATAAAACGTCTACTATTTTGTAAGAAATTTAGTCATTTTTTTTATAATTGAACTACATTTGTTAAAAAGGGATATATTTATGTCAAAAATTCGACTATTTGGTAGAACATTCATCTTTTAATATAGAAAGTTGATCTTTTTTTCTAAAAAATTCAGCTAATTTGTTGAAAATCAGGGTGTTTAGATGATCGCGAAATCAGGATATAAATTTTGTAAATGCTATTTTATGTTATAATAAATTTTGTAATGTTATGTTAAAATAAATATTTCTATAACTCGAGTTTTTTAAAGGTCTTGATCGTTAGAAACTCTGAAAAGGCAAGTGTTTTTGGTTGAATTTTATTCTTTTTTGTTTGAACATTCGATCATTTCGTTCAAGATTCGTCTTCGCAGGTTAATAATTTAACAATTTGCTTTAAAATTTAAATTCTTTGTCGTAGATTCATCTGTTTTTCTTGAAATTTCAATTCTTTTTTGTAAATTAAACTGTTCTCTTTAATATTTTTTTTCAAAAATTAAAATATTTGTTTAAAAATTCATCCTTCTTGGTTGAAAACTTGACCTTCGCTCGTTTGAAAGTCAAATATTTTTTTAAACATACTGCTTTTTAGCCAGAAGACTCAACACTTGTGTTTAAGATTTATAATCTTTTGATGACAGTACCACTATTTTGTTGAAAATGCAATATATTTCGGCTTTATATCTTAATAGTATCATAAATACATGAACGTTATCGGAAAGGATTTATTTTCCTGTTGTATTTTAATAAAACAATTAGTAAACTATTATTATAAACGCTTAGAAGCTAACCGGAAAATATATAATTTTTGATCATGAAAACCGAGAAATAGCCTAAAATTATCTGTTTAAGTTTGAGTGAACACCCTAATTAATTTGACATCAAAATATATCAAATTTATGTTTCCAATTTTATTTAAGAAACAGCAAAAATTTTATTGAAATTAATTAGCAAAAAAAAAAAATAAAAAATTCATGATTTATTTTTTGGTCAAGGAATTTTTTCTTTTCACATAAACCTTGCAAACAGCATTGACATTAAAAGATCATACAACGAAAAATCGTGACATTGCATTGGGGGCTGTAAAAAATACGAAACGTCTGTATTATCAAAATATCCCTACCTCGCCGGCCATCTGACAGAGAAGGTAGTATAAATGGCGAAGCAAAGTGACTGAAAATATTAGAGTGGTTTTTGAAACATATAATGCAAATTTGAAGAACACAAATTCAGGATGAAGTCTATTATTCCAAAGACATCAAGTCTTTCTTGGACTCATGTTCTAATGGTCCTTTTAATCTTCCAACATTCGGAATGTGCAGTTAGCTATGATGGAGTTGTATTAGTAGTACTCCCTACTTATTGCTGTTCCGATCTTGAAGATGCTATTTTGGACGTGTGCGGGGAAGATAACTATGTTCTAGACTTATATTCTAGTGACGCCCAAGATTGCTGCGCCAAAGGTTGCTCAGATTGGGCACTTTCACAGTTTTGCATGTGAGTCATCTCATGTACAAGTAGAGCGTGCAACCCCTTTTTATAGATCAATGATCCTATACCAATTAAACATATAATAATTGCAACGAGTTTACACCATTTTTCGGCTTATGTTCTCATGGCCATCGTAATCTTTCAACTTGCGGAATTTGCTTACAGCACGCCTGTTGAACCCATACCACTCCCTGTTTATTGCTGTGAGGATCTTGAAATAGCTGTTTCTGAGTTGTGCGGGGACGAAAATTATTATATAGACCAGTATTCTCATGCCGCCAGACATTGCTGCGATTATGGCTGTTCAGACTGGAGACTTAGAAATTTCTGCCTGTAAGTCATGTCAGAATCCTGTATAATAACCAAATTTTAAGATTCCCTGAAATTAGAAATAACTGTTGCATGTATAACCAAATTATCATAAATATCTCATATCAAGTACTACTAGAGTGCCAAGTATGTCAAGAACAGAGAAATTTAATTATTATTCAAAGTGACGAAGTAGAAGTGGTGTGAGAAGCTTGGTTACATATTTTAAACAGAACAGAATTTCAAAAGGCTCGAAAAGTAGATAAAATTATAAGAAAGGTCTTGGAGCGAATGTCAATCCAAAAATGCCAACTAAAAATAACCGTAATATTGATTTCTTACCTTTTAAGTATCAGTGTGTAAACTCTTTATGTGGATGAATGATCCTATGACAAATGAAATACCAACTTGTGAGTTTTGCTTACAGCTATCCTCCTGTTTACCCAATACCAACACGCCCTACTTATTGTTGTGACGATCTTGAAGAAACTGTTTTTGCACTTTGCGGAGAAGATAACTACTATCCTATTGACTATTATTCTCCTGAGGCCCAAGATTGCTGCAGCCTAGGTTGCGATGAGTATTTAGTTTCACAGTTCTGCATGTAAGTATAATAGTATTTAATCCTTCTTTAAACACTGCTTTTGAATAACATTCCCCGGAATTATTTCCTACCGTTTTGGAAAAAACACGTAGAACAAGCTTGTTCTATCACAAAAAGTCATCGATTATCCCGTAAAGACAGTTATAATGGAAATAAAAACTCAAATAGATACTTATTTTTTTTAAGAAATGTTCATGGACTAATTCTTTACGTACAGTTTTTTTTTAATGCAAGCGCTGATTGTAGAAATTATACAAGGTCATCAAAAACTATCAGACCCCCCCCCCCTATCAGCGAAAATATGCGTTTTCAAGAGTTATGTTTAAGACAAAAGTTTCAGGTTTTTGGATGAGGATCTGAATAGTGACCTTGAAGCTGACCTTCAAGGTTATTTCAATTTCAAATTTTATTTTTCAAATTGAAACCCCTATTTTTGACACCGCCAATCGAAAGTACGGACAATTTTACGTGCAGATATGCATCAAGGTAATGCGACCCGATGACCTTCGGGGTCATGCTAAGGTCGTGTAAACTCAAACAAGGTCTAGACGGCTGATCAGCGAAAATATGTGTAAAAAAAATGGTTAAACATTGTATCTAGATCCAGTCGACTAGGGCAAGATCCACATATGAACTTTTGTTTGTGGTCTGATGAGACCAACGCGCCTTAGCTGGCCAGATACACATAGATTTTTTGTGGACTGATGACACCTTCGATGGATCTCGCTTTAGTGGATCGTATCCAGATCCAATGTTTAACCATTTCATTTTTAAACGCATATTTTCGCTGATCAGCCGTCTAGACCTTCTTTGAGTTTACACGACCTTGGAATGACCCCGAGGGTCATTGGGGCTCATGCCCTTGATGCATATCTGAACGGACAATTTTCCGATCTTTCGATTGGCGGTGTCAAAAATAGGGGTTTCCATTTAAAAAATGAAATTTGAACTTGAAATAATCTTGAAGGTCAACGTCAAGGTCAGCTTTAGGATCAACATTCAGATTCTCGTCCGAAACCCTGAAACTTTTGTCTGAAACATTTGTCTGAAACATTTCTCTCGATAACAAATATTTTCGCTGATAGGGTGGGGGGTGGGCGGATACTTTTTGATGACTCTGTATATCTACATTAGTAGATCATTTTACTTTTATATAGTTGTTCCACATATTATAGATCAAAGATTTTGACAAATCTTAACTTTTCTAAGTTTACCTATCGAAAAATTATAATTAAAGGAAATTTACAAATTCTCTGTTTTTAAAAAAGAAACGCTACCGGCCTGTTTGATCCTGCAAGCACCTCAAGCCTCATGTCTACAAGCAGTGAAGGCTATATGGAAACAGACCCAGGCCTTATAAGTGCAGACAGTGCAAGCCTTATGGAAACAACCGACCAAAGCCCTACGAAAACAACCACCTCAAGCCTTATGAGTACACAGAGTGAAGACAATGCGGAAACATCCGACCCAACCCCTTAATAGCATAAAGTAAATCAAGCATGTACAATTTATGTTTTGAACTGTATCAAAAATAAAAATATTTGAAATATTTGGATATATTACATGTCAATATTTGCATATACCTAGAAAAGAAAACATTACTGCGTTAATCTATAAGTTAATTTGAATTAAAAATGCTGATAGTGAAGTAGTTTAGGATATAAACTCATGAGCTAAACAGAAACTATGAAATAAAGATTTCGGTTAGGTTTGGAAGCATGAAGCAACCTGATGTAACCAATACGCCGAGAGTGCGGCCCTAGAGCTGTGAGTCACGCTTAACGGAGCATTCTTCCTTTTGTGTCCACGGCTTCTCTCATTAAAAACTCCAGATGTCATCAGTTCTAAGAATGACATAATCCGCAGGGTCTTATATTAGTTAAGTTTGCGATAGACTTCATCTAATCGTCCAGTCCAAAAATTCTATTTGGTTGATAAAATATTTACAGGACAGAGACTTATGTCATGTTGGTGCTCATTTGTACAATTGTGGGTCCGGATGCAATAAGGGCACATAAAATTTTTTCGTGCGAAAACGAAGTCCCCTGGAGGCTTTAGAAAAAATTTTCGAATTTTAATTT
>NC_046665.1:87732559-87734235 GCF_010883055.1 Belonocnema kinseyi
CAGCCTTATCCTTGCACGCGGGGCTCTACAAGGATGGACGAACCCCTTTCCCTAGCTTCTCGTGGGAACAACAATGACAACACCAAACATAGTTGTAGTAACAACAATGCCGATCAATCTAGAGCTGGGGGAGCCAATGAAAATGGATTCAACGCGATGGATCGGCGGGATCTCGTGACCTTTGGGTGGACGGAGCAACTGAATCACGACTTGCTAGACTGCTACGATGCGAGTGTGGCCCGTGAACGGGGTTACACGGCACGACTGCATGCTGTGTGGTGCGAGAAACACCCGTAAACGGAGAAACACTCCGTAAAAGGGACTATGTAAGCGGAACGCCTACTCTACCACAGCTAGAACAAGCCGGCAACAAAGAAAGAGAGGCGACACTAAGACCAACCGCGGGCAGGCATCCAATAGATGAAGAGTAATGCTTTACGACCCGGAGAAACATCAACACCAAGGTTTCTCTCAAACCTAAAGATCTGGCTGAAATGGATGACGAGCTTCGTGGACATTTTTCCGGCGAATCCGACCTCTGGGCTGTCAATTATTGTGTGTATAATGCAGCGAGAGCTTTGGCCGATGCGAACCGTAAAACAAAACCAACGGCTGATCATAAGACCAAAAGACGAATGCATCAACTTGCCATAAAGATAGGCTGGGCAAGACAGTACGCGTCCTGCATTCAATGTGTGATTGACTACATCACATCTGGCAGGAATTTTACCGCCAAGGTTCGAAAGTTTGCGCGCGAACTCCGGAACCGTTATCACACCCTTAACAAGTCAAAGCTGCTGACCATCAGGCAGCATACTGTTGAGAGAATACGGATACTATCTGACGCTAAGAGAAGTCTAGGGCGGAGGGAGAGGTGGGTCAGAAAAAATCAACAGTTTCTCTCTGACCGATCTCGACTCTTCCAAGACCCTCCAGTTACTGACGAACACCCACCCAAACCACAGGAGGTCGAAGTATTTTGGAGAGAAGTCTACGAAGTTCAGCATAGAGTGCACGAAGACTCAGAAAATATAAATAGCTTCAAGGCGTTATGTGTTGCCCTCATAACACCTAATAAAGAATGCCCACCCATTACTACCGAGGAGGTGAAAAAAGTATTAAGAGGGATGAGGAACTATTCCGCACCGTGACCAGATTGTATCAAAACCTTCTGGTGGAAGAAGTTTTCTTCAACCCATCAGCATATGGCCCGTATTTTCACCTCATATTTGAAGTCGGAAGAACCGATTCCAGACTGGTTGGTGGAAGGGCGCACAATACTCCTGCCGAAAATAGGCAACTTAGCTGACCCTAAGAATTACCGGCCAATAACTTGTCTGAACACGCTTTATAAGATATTAACAGCTATCCTAAATGATAGGACTGTTCGGGCTATTGAACCTGTGTGGCAAGAAATGTATGAACAACGAGGCTCAAAGAAAGGCGTAGCCGGATGTCGGGAGAACCTGCTCATCGATAGATGTGTCTGCAAAGATGCAGCATTCTACCAGCGTGACCTATCGATGGCCTGGATTGATTATCGGGAAGCTTTCGATCTACATCCCATAGACTTATTCCGCAAATAGTTGGGTGCATAGAGAGATTGATGCCGCTTTGGAAAACCAGATTTACTATCTCATCTGGCAAAAATCGTGTGACAACTAACAAGGTCACGT
>NC_046665.1:87734335-87738943 GCF_010883055.1 Belonocnema kinseyi
AAAATTAAAATTCGAAAATTTTTTCTAAAGCCTCCAGGGGACTTCGTTTTCGCACGAAAAAATTTTATGTGCCCTTATTGCATCCGGACCCACAATTCACTCCGGTCCTGAAAAGTTTCACTTAAGAAATATGGATTTTTTTCTTAATCTTATCTACTGTTTATCCAAAAGATGAAAGACAAACTAGTTATGTATTATAATCTAAAGGGATGTCGAACATTTTATAAAAATGATGAAATTCGATACCAATCTGAAAAATTATTTCTATCATTATTGACTAGAGATATTTAAAAAATTAACTGTTAAAGGATTTAAATTTTAACAAAGTAATAAAATTTCCATTTGAAAAAACATTTATTCTGAATGAAAAAATGTGGTAGCTGATATTCCAATAAAAAAAGATTATAATGTTTAATCGAAAACAGTTTAATGCAAAGAAAAAAGACGACTTTTCAACACGAGTTGAATTTTTAACTTTCCAAGATTTTTCCATCAAGAGACAGGCAATATGGCAAACAAACTGAAAACTGGAATTTTCAACTAAAATCGAACAATGTTAAACCAAAAATATAAAAATTTAATTTTCAGGTAAAAAAATTAACTTCAATCCAAGAAAAAAATAAATTTTCAAGAAAATATTTAAATTTAGTAATATTAGGTTCGAGAAAAAATTTCCCGACTTCAGAAAATTCCCGTTAATAGATGCTAAAATTGTTAGTGATAAAATTTACTTTCAACCAAATAAAATAAATTTTCTACCAAGAATATTGCATGTCTACTAAAAAGATAAATTGTTGGCAAAATGGAAAATCTCAATTTTCAATTGAAATATTAATTTTTTATAAAAAAATAATTTCCAACCACAATCGTCAATTTTTAACCCACAAGATTAATATTTAACTCAAAAAGATGAATTTTCAACAAAATAGTTGAATTTTTAATCAAAAAGAATAACTTTCAAATAAAATTGTTGAATTTTTAATGAAGTAACAAAATTAGATTCGACTGCAGTTTATAGAAAACTCCCTAACTGTTTCCGGGTTTCCCTGACATTCCCTGAATTTCTGCATTTGAATTACCTGTAGCAATATATTTACAATGTTTACAGCTTTTACAGAAAATATGAAATTTCGAAAACAGGACAATGTCAAAACGTTAAAAAATCAATATTTTAAGATAAAAATTGTGGAAATTGTGTAATTTAAAATTCAAAGGAATTGAAATTGTATTATTTACAATTAAAATTTTTCTGAAATAATAATTAAAGATTCCAAAGTTTTGAATTTGAATAATTTTACATTCAAAGCAATTAAGACTTGATAATTTAAAAAAAAAACTAACTTAATACTTTCAAAGGCAAAGTTTAAACTTTCGAAATAAATAACCAAGTGCGAAGTCACATACGGCCCAACCTTGGCCCATGGTCGACCTAGCTGCCATCGTCGCGCCATTGCCGGATTGATAACTATGGCCTTGATTTGGCATCCAACGCTTGGCTGCCATTGTCGGCCCAACTATGGGTACCAATACTGCTATAGTCTCAGGTCTAAGGATATGACAAAAAAACAGATATGTAAAAAATAAATATTAATTGAACGCTAATACTTTGGATATAAATATTAATGGTCCCTGTTTAGATTATATATATATATATTACATTTCAAACATTATTTTACAAATAAAATTTCTAACGCTACAGGGTATCGAATCTACATCTATATACCTAAATCTATCGCCTAGCAGTCGGGAGTGCTAACCACTGCGCTAAACCGACAAGTTGAAACTTTGTGAAAAAGCCATTCTCATAGGCTGCAGTTCAGAAAAGTTAAAGAACCAAATTTTAAGCTATCTTTTTCTAATTATTTATTATCATGCGACGTTGTGTAAATGTAAAATACATGAACTGTTAACAGGAATATCAATAGAATAATTTTTAAATAAACAATTTAAATCGATTACAATTTTTCTTCGCGTAATATCTCGTTTTTTTCCATTACAGCCTACTTTACAACTTTTTGCAATGACAAGAAATGCAATTTTTTATAAACATTTAAAATTTTTAATGACAGAACTTAAAGAATTTTATCGTGAACTATGACAAATTTTCAATAAAATTTTTGTTTAATGTTTCGTGTAAGATTTGTTTATTAGGTGCTAAAAGTGAGACTTGGCGAAGTAAAGTGCCGAATCTGGGCCAAGCATCGGTGGAGGATCGGCAAATATAAAAAGCCAATATAGGCTGCCAGCACTGACTCAACATTGGGCCGATTTAAATAAAACATGGTTTACTGTGGTAAAAGTGACACTTGGCCTAGTAATGTGCCGTCACTGGGCCAGACTTTGGCTGATCCTCGTGAAACATGGTTCCCCGTACTAAAAGTGAGACTTGGCGCAATAAAATGCCTATACTGAGCGAAGAATCGGTGGAGGATCGGCAAATACAAATAGCCAATATAGGCTGCAGCACTGGCTCAACACTGAGCCGATTAAAATGCCGATATTGGCCCAATAACTTTAGCTAACCTTTGGCTGCCAAAATTGGCCCAATACTGGGCCGTGTATTCAGCTCCGGCAATTCGCACTTGGGCAAATACTTAAAATTACTGAAATTGTCCATTTACTGATTATCAATTTCAGATATTTTAAATTTCATCTTATTTCAAAGTTAATTTATTAATTTTTTAATTTCAAACCTTACATTCAAATCTAGAAATTTCTAAATAAAATATTTTCCAAATTGAAATTACGTAATTATTTAAATCTCTAACTAACAAAAAGTCAATTTAAAAATCTTATTTTGAAAATTAAAAACTAAGATAAAGAACACAAAACAATACTGCTATGATATGATTTCATTTGTTGTAATTGAAAGATTTGATGCTTTTCAGTTCGAAATTGCTTTATACTTACATCTAAAATTATTAAATACAAAACTGACTATCAGGGCTTTTGTTATGACATTTTTTAATATTTAATAGCGTAATGGTACTAAAATTTTAAATATTTGAATTTGACTCTACAATATTGTAAAATTGAAAATTCGAAACTCCGAAAATTAATATAAAAATTAATTCAAGACAAGACTTTAGTTTCAATGCCTCAAAAATTAAACAGTTTTAGAATTGCAAATTCAAACATAAGTGTAAATTAATATTATAGAAATTTCAGAAAATGATAAATAAATTATTAATAAGTATCATATCATGTAGTATCAAGTGACATTCAAAACGACTGGATACATTTTTTTACTAAAAGATGTGAATCTGTTAAATCAAAGGTCATTGTCATTTTCCCCATTCCAAATTGCAGAATTTTAGATACTGCGAGAAATATTGCTAAACTTCACAGTGTAATTATTCTAAACAATTTGGAAATTATATAGTTTCTAGTTGAGAACTTTCATGAATTAAGTTATAATCCTCCCGAAAAATTCGGGTATTTGGAAAAGGGACTGACATCAGAAGCATGGTGAGGTCTGAGGGATCGCACATTGATATACGTACTCTTTATTACCAACATCAATTTCAGGGTTGTTTATATGTGTTATTTTGCGTTTTAAATACCTCGAAACAAATTTAAACGGAAATATAAAATTGTGACGCTACAGTGGACGTGCGATCTCACGGACTGCGTATGAGATTGCAATTCATATAACAATTGACAAAAAGTCTCCAGTTTGACCAAAACTATCCGTGTAAATGCCACAATAAAGATATTTTTTACCCAGGAAGTTTTGCATTATCCATGCATAAAATGCACATAAAAATTTAGCTTCATCCACATTTTAATAGGGACATTAAAAATGATTTCCGCTTTACTTACCTTATGTCTAATAATATTGATATAATATTTATACAATTAAAAAAATTCAAGAAAACAATGTTGTGAGTTAAAATAAACACTGATTTCTAAATCAATTATAAAGCCTTTTCCTTAGATTTTTTTCTATAAATACTTATGTACTTACATGAAACAAAAATTGATTATAAAGATTCTCATTTTTCGTTCGATTTAAGATATTAAAAAACTTCAGTCTTTTTTTTCAAGGAAGGTTTCATTCCAAAATGTGTTCCAAGTTTCTTATCTAAGATCTCAGGCATGAATTTTGTAAATTTTGAGATTAAAAAATTGAAAGAAATACCCCAAGCTGCCCCGGAAACAGTCGTCTTTAACCAAAAAGTCTAAACATCCGCAAAGAAGTTCTGATGTATTCCAAACAACTTCTTACCCCGGCAGTTATGAGCGTTGATGCATTAAATAAGAATGTCAGAAAGTTTTACAAAATTTAGGAATTTTTCCAATTTTTGAAAATTATTTTATTTTATTATTATTTAATTATTTTGTTTATTATTATTTCCGCGACAAGTATTTAGATGAAACTATTTTTGTAATGATTCACCATGATGAAAATGATTTTTACTATCCGTAGAGAAAGGGAAGCGCAACCTTTTGCATATTTAGGCACGCCCTGCCTCTATCATCGGGAATGTCTTGGCTCAAAATGTGGCGACGGTATGTTAAGGTGGAAATGACACCGTCTTGACATGAAAAAATGAAACCCTCTGTACCAGACTTCAATCCGGGCGATTTAAGGAAAGCAAACGTTAG
>NC_046665.1:87739043-87769660 GCF_010883055.1 Belonocnema kinseyi
AAGTCACTGAAACTAATAGTTATACCGTAACGAATCTTTAAACGTGATTATCTCGAAATTGTCTTTTCAAAAACTGCTCGTGCTGTAACTTAAAAAGTTATTTGCCGATTAGGCTAAAATTTGCAGGGGTTTCTCTTCATGGTACTATCGGAAGGATATACCTAAAAGTTTAAAGATATCGGGTTATTAAATAATTTTCTTAGGGTCAAAACTGTTGAAAACATGGTCGAAAATCGAACAAAAAAACCTTTTTATATCAGATAAATAGAAGGTTTTTGACAGCTGCAGCAGCTTTCGATGCCTCGGAGCAGACGCTTGAAGAACTATTCTGCAGGATTGACATTTTGTAAAAAAAATCACATGTTTTTTTACACTTTAAAAATGTTAGAAAAGGATGTTAAATTTAATAAATGATCTAGTTATTTTATGACATTAAAAAAATTAATTAAAATTGATTGATTTTACCCTTTTTAAAGGTATCTCCCCCCTTAAATCGTTTTTTAAAACTATTTTGTGTCGGGCGTATATTACGTTATATGTACTTCTAAAATGAAAAATAGGAAGCAAATGCCTAAAACAATACGAAAAATAACATGTCCCCGCTACATATACGGCTTGAAAAAATTGCCCTTTTTTGCATTTTTTGTGGACAAATGATACGTTTTATTTTTTCTACAAATTTTTATATTTATGCAGGCCTTAATTGTTGATAATGGACAATCAGTAAAAAACTTGACTTGAAGTAAAACAATCGTCCTCTCACGTGTTTTGGTTTGAATCACATAAACATTTTATTAACCATAGAGAATTATTTTTCTAGACAATTATATGAAGTTTGCCGTCGACGAATAATGTTTGGACAATATATCTGAAAAAAAAGAAAATTAATTTCTAAAAAAGTAGGTTCATTTTCAACCAACTACTTGAATTTTCAAATAAAGAAGCGAATTTTCAACGAAATAGTTCAATTTTTATCCAAAAAGTTGAATCTTCAACCGCAAAAATGTATTCTGAATAAAGCAGTTCAGCTTTGTAAGAAATAATTCAAAGTCTCATTAAAAAAGAGTGACTTTTTAACAAAGCACCATGGATTTTGAAGCAAAAATGTATCAGTGGATTTTTAATAAAAAAGAATTAACATTACGAAATATGTCACCGTCCTGATATTCTGGATAAGTAGTCAAATATTTTTCATAAGCTTGGCTAGTCCCGAAAATTTGGTATGAATTTATCCACTTTTCCCAATTCACTTTTGTTGAAAATCTGTTTTTTTTTACGTGGAAAATTGGTTATTTTAACTGAAAACTTATTCACTAGCAATGTAGATATAAATGGGTCTTAGGTGAAAATTTTTCTCATTTTCAGAGACATCTGCTGATTCGCAAAGGAATTATCAAGAAATAAAGTGTCCTAGGTATCGTCAACATTAATATTTTTGTTACTTTTGTTAAAATCTATGTAACAGGCACTTAGCGAGAAATCGAAAAGTGGAAATTTTTTTAATAGAATAAACAATAGGTAATGTAACGAGAATACATTTTTTTATTAATCCAGTTTCAAATTATTCATTTCAAAACACATTTTCTTTAAACAATGTGCTCAGTGCATGTATACAATTTTTTAAATAAATCACACGCCATTTGAAATATAGTGAATCCTAGAAATAGGGACCCCTGATCAATTGAAAAAACTAAAGCGTTTTCTACGAAACGACCCTCTACCTGGGGAATTCCTCACCAAGGTCAGCCTCAAAATCGGCCCAGTCTCAGAGTTCCACTGGATTTGCCTTTAAGCGTTATAGTCATAGTTTTTATATTTTTCATATAAATATATTCTAATTATTTATTCTAAAAAAAAAATTTTATGCTTTAGCGAAAACATGTGAATGTTACGATTCGCCATATATTATCAACGCACGCGCCAAAGTAGAGATAATTTTTATGTCTGAAATTTTCAAAATAAAAATTTACTGCAATACATAAATTGCATATAAGTTTTAAAGGAAAAATGACCAACGCAGAACATAAAAAAGAAGTAAAACTCAAGATTAAGCTTTTTAAAAATAATCTTTATGTATTTTTAAATGCATGCATTCGAACAATGTTCTGAGTTGTTAGAAAGTTTTCTTAAAATTACATAGAAAAGAATAACTAAAAAAAGAAACTGAGAATTTAATATACAACAATGGATTCTTTTGCCCTTTTTATGTTTTGTAATTAAGTTCTTGAAAGCGCTTTGTTGAGCTATTCAGAAAAAAATAAATGCACTACGTCGATATCAAAATATTTCTGAAGTTTATTTTTTAAGCTTAGCTATGCAAATATATATTTTCGCAATCGCACACACACATGTCTTTGAATTATTAGAAAAACATTCTGCATTTATATTTTTTATTCTTAAGACATATACAATTTTTGTAGCGAATTTGGATCAGCATAAGTACTCAAATAAATCATAAAGCCCTCTTGACATTTTTGTGATAAAAGGAATTATCATCTATGGTACTGAATATAAAAATGAATCTTTGGGAAGATTGTTCTAGACTCCCAAAAAAGATATCATGCAATATGAAAAATTATTGCTTTCTTGGACCCATTTTAATAACTTGAAAACATTATATTTATTTATATGCCTATTTTTTTATTTCAAAAACTGAATGTATAAATAAAAATAACGCCAAATATAATCTGAGGATAATGTCTCGGATAATTTATTTTTTTAATAACTTGGCTGAAAATAATTTTTCACTATAAATGTATTTAGATATAATTTTTATTTTTCAAAAACTGTTCAAATAATTAATGAAATAGTTACAAAAAAATGGTCGATTTTCTTATTTGATGGAACAGCTTTTTTAAAATAATATCCAAATACACTTATGGCGAAAAATCATGTTTTCCGAATTATTAAAAAATAAAGTTTTTTGCCATGCAATTATTATTATTGTTTGGCCCTCCTAACTTATGCATCTTGATCGCTAGACATCCTGAAAATGCGAGTGTTTTTGGCAATATATTTAGACACGATGTTTCAGTAGTTTCATAACGACATAAATGTTATTGTGAAGGATTAATTTCCCCATTATGCCCGTATTTTCTTGAAAAATCATAATATTTTCCGTCTTTTAAAAGCCTTTTGAAGCCTTGAAGTCTAAAACCACTTTTTACAATAATTTTCATTATATATTTTACCCTGGAGTTGTACATTTTTAACTCTTCAAGATTAATATATTGAAACATTTAGTATGGAATAACTATACTTATAAACGCTTCAAAATCAGCCAGAAGAAATGCAAACTTCAATCGGGAAAACCGGGCAATAGCCTAGAATTATTTTTTTAAGTTCAAATGAACACCCTGATTAATTGAAAAAGAAAATCTACCAAATTTATGTTTTAAATTTTAGTTAAGAAACATAGAAACTTTTTTTGGAATTATGTAGCATCCAAAATAAAAAAATCATGCTTTAGATATTGGTTTAGGAATTTTTAACTTTTAGTTTCATATAAACCTTGCAAACATAAGTATCATAAAAAGATTATATAACAAAAAATCGTGACATAGTACTTGGGGACTGTAAAAAATACGAAACGTCTGTATTACGAACATATCCCTACCTCGCCAGCCATATGGTAGTGAGGTTGGTATAAAAGGCCAGGCGAAGCGACTCAAAATATTAAAGTGGTTTTTGACAAATATACTGAAAATTTGAAGAAGAACGCGAATTCAAGATGAAGTCTATTATTCCAAAGATGTTAAGCCATTTTTGGACTCATGTTCTCATAGTCGTTGTAATCTTCCATCATTCGGAATGTGCAGTTAGCTATGGCGATGATGCTATATTTGAAGCACTCCCTACTTATTGTTGTTCCGATTTTGATGATGCTGTTTTGGACATATGTGGGGAATATAACTATGATGTAGACTGGTATTCTGGTGACGGCCAAGATTGCTGCCTCATAGGTTGCTCAGATTGGGCACTTTCACAGTTATGCATGTAAGTCATTTCATGCACAAGTAGAGCGTGTAAAGTCTTCGTATAGATCAATGATCCTATTCCAATTAAACATATAATAACTCCAACGAGTTTACACCATTTTTGGACTTATTTTCTCATGGTCATCGTATTCTTCCAACTTACGAAATTTGCTTACAGCACGCCTGTTGAACCTATACCACTCCCTGTTTATTGCTGTGATGACCTTGAAATAGCTGTTGCTCAGGTGTGCGGGGAAGACAACTATTATATAGATCAGTATTCTCATCCCGCCAGACATTGCTGCGATTATGGCTGTTCAGACTGGGGACTCAGAAAGTTCTGCATGTAAGTCACCTCAGCATCCTGTATAATAACCAAATTTTAAGATTTCCTGAAATTACAGATAATTGTTGCATGTATATCCAAATTGTCGTAAATAGCTCATATCATGTACTAGTAGCGTTCTAAGTATGTCAGGAAGAAAAAATTTTAATTATCATTAGAAGAGCGAAGAAGAAGTGATGAGAGAGGCCTGGTTACATGTCTTAAACAGAACAGACTTTGAAAAGGCTCGAAAAGTAGATGAATTTATAAAAAAGGTGTTAGAGCGAATGTCAAACCAAAAATTTCAATTAAAAATATTTGTTATATTGATTTCTTAGCTTTCAAGTATCAGTGTGTAAACTTTTTATGTGGATCAATGATCCTATGACAAATGAAATACCAGCTTGCGGAATCTGCTTATAGCTATCCTCCTGTTTACCCTGAACCAACACTCCCTACTTATTGCTGTGACGATCTTGAAGAAGCTGTTTCTGATCTGTGCGGGGAAGATAACTACTATCCTATTGACTTTTATTCTCCTGAGGCCCAAGGTTGCTGCTACTTCGGTTGCGACGAGGACGATCTTTCACTGTTCTGCATGTAAGAATCATCCTATTTAACCCTTCTTCTAACACTATTTTAAAATCAAATACCCCGAAATTATTTCTTACAGTTTTGCACAAAACACGTCAAAAATGTTTTTTCTATCACAAAAAGACATGTATAATCCCATAAAGAAAGCTATAATAGGAATAAAAATTTCAACAGATACTTCTGTAAAAACAAAGTAATGTTTAGCAACTAATTTTTTACGTCCAACTTTTTTATTGCAAGCGCCGATTGTAGAAATTATATATCTAAATTAGTAGATCAATCTACTTTTAATTAGTTAGTCCACTCATTTTGGATAAAAGATTTTGAAAAATGTTAACTTTCCTACGTTTACCTACCCAAAAATTATATTTCAAAGAAATTTACAAATTTTTGTTTTTAATAAAGCGACTATACCATTATAAACGATCCTGCCTCAAGTCTTATGCCTACAAGTAGTGAAAACCCTATGGAAGAAACCGACCCAAGCCTTATGAATGCAGATAGTGAAGAGCTTATGGAAACAACCGACCAAAGCCCTACGAAAACAACCACCTCAAGCCTAATGAGTACACAGACTGAAAACTATGCGGAAATAACCGACCCAACCCCTACGACTCCCTAAGTGGCTCTCTTCCGGGGATAACACTGGCTAGGTAAGGCAAGATCTCAGAAATGAAATTGACACACAATGACCACAGATAGAAGAATAAGCGTTTAAAAAACTAATGTATGTTCCTTAATAGCATAAAGTAAATCAAGCATGTACAATTTATGTTTTGAACTGTACCAAAAATAAAAATATTTGAAATTTCTGCATACATAACGTGTAAATATTTTTGTATACCTAAAGTACAAAAGATAACTTTGTTAAGCTTTAAGTTAATTTGAATTAAAATACTGATGGTGAATTGGTTTAGGACATAGACTCATGAGTTACACTCAACTACCAATATAAGAACGGTTTCGGTTATTCTGAGAGTGCGACCCTTGAGCTGTTTGTCATGCAAGACTGAGCACATCCTCCGTTTCAGCTTCGCGGAACCTCTGATCCCAAAACTGCGGCGAAGAAGAAAATATGTCAGGATGTTCATTTAGAATTTTGAAAAGAAGGGGGATTCGTCCCGAATTTTTTAATTCAAGGGACGGCCAGCCAAGCTTATGATAATTATTTGGCTGCTCATTCCGAATATCAGTACGACCATACACTTCTTAAAAGATCATTTTTTTTTATTTTAAAGTTTACTGATATATTTTTGGTTTGGAATTCACCTAGATTGATTAAAAGTCATTATTTTTGGTGAAAATTTCAATTATTTTATAGAAAGTTAAACTACTTTATTTAAAATTCATTTTTCTATTCGAAGATCGAACTATTTTAATTAAAATTGAACTTATTTCGTTGAGAATCCGTTTCTTTCTAGTTTAAAATTGATTTTTAAACTGAAAAGTTAGCTATTCCATTTTTGACTGAAAATTTATATATTTTTTGTTAAACGTTTAATTATTTGGTTGAATGTTTAAATCTTTTCTTCGAAATTTATCCTTTTCTTTAAAAATTTAACTATTTTGTTAAAAATTCATATTTTTCGGTTCAATTCAATAGTTATTATTATTATTATTAGATGGGTAGGTCATTCAAGCTCATAGCACTGAGGTCAACTAGTGTAGCCTATTGTACTTTACCCTTTAAAATCTATGCCTATCTAAGGAAGCCTGTTTGCTCCATATATTTGCATATCGCGGTTCTCTGAAATCCTCTGGTTCGAAGAAGTGATTACCAAAATGCTTTACTCTGAGGCTGACTACCACGTCACAATCACATAAGATGTGACGTGCTGTCTCCTCCCGGAAGCCACATTTCTGACAGCGCGAGATGCTGTCGACCTTCATATAATTTAGGTTCTTCTTTAAGTGGCAATGGCCCGTAAGCATTTCTAACACTATTTTCACCAGCTTTCTTTCCATGTTTAGGAGTTTCTTAGAATTTTCCAAGCATGGTTCTTCGATCAAATTTTTCGAGTGTACTATACCATTAGCCATCCAATAATATTCCGCATGCTCGATCAGGAGCCACCTTTCAATGGCGTGCCTAGCTGAAGCATACGAGATTCTGCAGTATGATTCAGGTCACTTGAGGATTTTCATAGTTCCATTTTTTACAAGCATGTCTGCTCTTTCCTTGCCCTCAATGTTCTTATGTCCTGCACCCAGATCAACTTGACCCAGTTTTTACCAGACATTTCGAGAAGTTTTTGGAGGCAGCTCCAGACAAGTCTGGAAGTAAATTCCGGAGGGCCCTCAACGCAGCCTGACTGTCAGAGAATATGTATACATGCTGATTGATATAACCCCGCTTACGAATCTCCTCAAGACATGTCTTGATCGCTAGGATTTCAGCTTGGAATACTGTAGTGAATTTTCCCAGTGCGATTGTTATTTCAGCACTAGGTTTCATCTCAAATATTCCAGTTGCACATCCTAGGGGATCTCTTGAACCGTCTGTACACCAAACGAGCCCTCCCGTAGTGAATACATTTTTTCTCTTTTGCTCATCATACCAATATTCACTTTTTGGAAATACCACTTGGAATGGCTTCATGAATGATTATTCTTTCAGCATGTAATCCAAGTGCATGCAAATGGTTTCATTACTTTCCAGAGCGTTCTTTATTAAATCATGCAAGTTAATGCCGTCGATACCACTTTCACTCCCTTTTAGTAAGAGTATGTAGGCCTCCGCTGCAGCCCTTTGTCTAATCAGAAGGTGCAGCGGTAATATACCTAGAATGGTCGCCAATGTTGCCGTTGGAGTAGTTCTCATTGATCGAGCATTGCCAGCCAATGGCCCTTTGCAGGCTCTCTATCTGGTTCCTGGAACTTACCAGACTGGCTCTTGACACCCAAATCAATGAGGCATAGGTTATAATTGGTCTAATGATTACCGTATATAACCAGTATACCACCTTCGGATTCAATCTCCAAGTTTTTCCAATTGCGCCTATGCAAGCCCAGAAGGCTGCTCTGGCCTTTTTAACTAACGCATCAACATGTAGTTTCCCGGTTAATTTAGGATCGAAAATGACATATAAATACTTAGCTGATGTGCAGAATTCGACTTTCTTGCCATAGAACCTAGGACTTACGAGATCAGGTAGTTTCTAATGTTTTAAACATAAAGGAAGTTAGACTAATCGGTCTGAATGACTAAGCCTCATAGTACGAGTCTCTCCCCGGCTTTGCTATAAAGATCTCTTTGACTTTCTTCCATACCGTAGCGTTATATCCCTCTAATCCGGGCCGTCAGTGCTATTCAGCCTAACAGCCTCTTCCTCCGAACGATACCCAGATCCGGAAACAGGAAAGTTCACCTTCATGAGCTGTTCTAGGATTTTGCTACCGATTCTGTCATGTCCCCTGTTGGCAGTGTTAATGACTTCAATTAACATGCTGACAATGCCCTCTCCATGAGAATCTATTAGCTGATTGTATTTCTTTCGCGTATTTTGCTACACTAGCCTTATACAACTCCCATTTACCAGTTTTCCTGGCTCTATTAAAAAATGTTCTAGATTCTCTTTTCATACTCTGAAGTTTATCATTCCACCAAGGGGCACCCTTGTCTGGTTTCTTAATTCTGAGGATTCTAGTTCTGAGGAGATCGCATAGTAATTGAGTGCAGAGGAGTCTTTAGAGTAATTGCGCTCGCTGCACAAAAAAGAGACCAGATTAAAGAGAGAAGGTATAGGCTATAAAACTATTTTTAAATTTTCGCCTCCAGGCTTCCTCTCGGTTCTCTTTGTAAATATTCGTCATTTCTACTGGTTTATAGAAAAACTAACTCTCATTGCGAAACCTACAGTTTTTTTTACATATATTATCACTTCAAGTCATATATTAAGAAGGATAAGGAAATTCTTGTTTCTTATAAAAGAAAATACAGAGTTACGTTTTATTGCACACTAACAGTAAATAAAGATGCCGTCTGTGACGAGAATGACCGAGACTGACTCGTTTCCTCCTGATGCGCTAGCATAGAGGACAGCTCGCGGGAGCGTTCTTTTGCCACTCATTAGTGAATAGTTAAATTCGAAATATTATTATATGTTATACTTTTTTGTCGATTACTGATTAATTTGATATCAAACACTACTATGTTTCGATTTTCTTCAAAGATTTAATTTCACTGTATTAGTATATCATTTTTCTCCAATCAATCATTTATTTTGCCAATCATAAGAATAGAATATATGAAACAAAAAGGTAAAAAGATAAGTATATTTTCAAGTTATTTGGAGTTTAAGAAATTTAACAGGAATTAAATGTTTTTTATTTTAAAACTAGAATTTCAACACGTTCTGGTCTCTTATATCTACGGTTCATAAATAAAATATATTTTACTGCTTGTGTGCAATAAAACGCACCTTTTTATTTTCATTTATTAGAAACAAGAATTTCCTCATCCCTCTTAACATATGACTTAAAGTCGATAAATTTCTTGCAAAAACGTTTGCTGATGTTGAATGGACTTCCGCAATTGATAATATATGTGAAAAAACTGTGGGTTTCGAAAAGAGATAAGATTTCATGGGCTAGAAATACTTCTTTATATTTTATGAAAAAACTGTAAACATTGGAAACATTTAGCCTCGAAATGAAAGTCATGGTTGCTACACGTAATTCAACTCCAGAAATTCTGGGAATGTCAAAGAAAAACGGGCCCAAGCAGGGAATTTTCTATAAGCTCAAGTTGAATTTAATATTTTTATTTCATTGAAAATTCCACAATTTTGTTCAAAAGATATTCTTTTTAATTGAAAATTCAACTGTTTTGTTGAAAATACATCTTTTTGGGTTGCCAATTAATTTTGTTGGTTGAAAATTGATCCTAATTTTTGTAAATTTTATTTTTATATAAAATTAATGTTTCTACTGAAGATTTGAAATATTCGATTTTACCCATAATTTATCTTCCTAGTATAGATGTAGGGAATTTGAGAAATTTTTCTTTTTAAATGCAATATAGAATTCAGAATAATTATTCATCATTTGTAAAAGTTATCTTTATATTACTAAATTTAAATATTTAGTTGAAAAATTGTTTTTTTTTTGTTTTTTTGGATGGTCGTCCCGAAAATTAAAAAATTCGAGACGAATACAACGTGACAAACAGCTCAAGGGTTGCACCCACGGCGTGTTGGTTGCATCAGTTTGCGTCATGCTTCCAAACGTAATAGAAATCATTTATGCAGTCCTTCCTGGTTACGCCTGAATTCCTCCAATTTAAGATAAAGGCCATGCCCATAATCGGTCTTGTATAGGGAGTTGAGTCTAGCTCATGAGTTCAGATTCTAAACCCATTCTGTGTCACTATTTTTAATTCTAATTAACTTAGAGATTAACGCAGTAATCTTTTCTTCTCTAGGTATAAAAAAAATATTTACACGTAATGTATCCAAATATTTCAAATATTTTTATTTGTGGCACAGTTTAAAACGTAAATTGTACATGTGTGATTCACTTTATGCTATTCAGAAAAATACATTAGTTTTTTAAACGCTAATTCTTCTATCTGTGTTCACCCTGTGTCAATTTCATTTCCGAGATCTTGCCTTGTCTAGCCAGTGTTATCCTCGGAAGAGAGTCGCTTAGGGAGTTGTAGGGGTTGGGTCGGTTGTTGCCGCATAGTTTTCAGTCTGTGCACTCATGAGGCTTGAGGTGGTTGTTTTCGTAAGACTTTGGTCGTTTGTTTCCATAAGCTCTTCACTGTCTGCACTCATAAGGCTTGGGTCGGTTTCTTCCGTAAGGCTTGACGCAGGATCGTGCATACTGTTATAGTCACTTTTTCAAAAACAAAAAGTTTGTAAATTTTTTTTAAATATAATTTTTGGGTAGGTAAACTTAGGAAAGTTAACATTTTTAAAAATTTTTTATCCATAATATGTGGACTAACTCAGTAAAAGTAGATTGATCGACTAATTTAGATATATAATTTCTACAATCAGCGCTTGCATCCAAAAACTTAAAAAATAATAATTATCTGTTCGAGTTTTTATTCCCATTGTCTTTAAGGGATAATCTATGCCTGCTTTTTATAGAACAAACATTTTCGCCGTGTTTTGTGCAAAACTGGTGGAAAATAATTTCGGGGTATGTTATTCAAAAACAGTGCTGGAAGAAGGGTTACATAGGATGTTACTTACATGCAGAACTGTGAAAGATCGTCCTCATCGCAACCTAAGTAGCAGCAAATTTGGGACTCAGGGGAATAATAATCAATAGGATAGTAGTTATTCTCCCCGCACACTTCAGAAACAGCTTCTTCAAGATCGTCACAGCAATAAGTAGGGAGTGTTGGTATAGGGTAAACAGGAGGAGTGCTGTAAGCAAATTCCGCAAGTTGGTATTTCATTTGTCATAGGATCATTCATTCACATAAAGAGTTTACACACTGATACTTAAAAAATAAGAAATCAATATTACGGTTATTTTTTAACTGGAATTTTTGGATTGACATTCGCTCCAACACATTTCTTATAAATTTATCTACCTTTCGAGCCTTTTCAAAGTCTGTTCTGTTTAAGATATGTAACCAGGTTTCTCTCACCACTTCTTCTTCATTACTTCAAATAATAATTTAAAAATTTTCTTCTTGAAATACACAGGACTCTACTAGTACATAACATGAGCTATTTACGATAATTTGGTTATACATGCAACAATTATATCTAATTTCAGGATATCTTAAAATTTGGTTATTATAAAGGATTCTGAGATGACTTACATGCAGAACTTTCTAAGTCCTCAGTCTGAGCAACCATAATCGCAGCAATGTCTGGCGGCATGAGAGTACTGATCTATATAATAGTTATCTTCACCGCACAACAAAGCAACAACTATTTCAAGGTCATCACAGCAATAAACAGGGAGTGGTATAGGTTCAACAGGCGTGCTGTAAGCAAATTTCGTAACTTGGAAGATTACGATGACCATGAGAACATAAGTCGAAAAATGGTGTAAACTCGTTGGAGTTATTACATATTTGATTGGCACAGGATCATTGATCGATACGAAGACTTTACACGCTCTACTTGTGCATGAAATGACTTACATGCATAACTGTGAAAGTGCCCAATCTGAGCAACCTAAGATGCAGCAATCTTGGGCGTCACCAGAATACCAGTCTATATCATAGTTATCTTCCCCGCACACGTCCAAAACAGCATCTTCAAAATCGGAACAGCAATAAGTAGGGAGAACTTCATATTCAACATCATCGTCATAGCTAACAGCACATTCCGAATGTTGGAAGATTACAACGACCATGAGAACATGAGTCGAAAAATGTATGAACGTCGTTGGAATAATGGACTTCATCCTGAATTCGCTTTCTATTTCAAATTTGCAGTATATGTTTCAAAAACCAATTTAGTATTTTCAGTCGTTTCGCCTGGCCTTTTATACCAACCTCACTACCAAATGGCTGGTAAGGTGACATGTTGATAATAAAGATGTTTCGTATATTTTTGCAGCCCCCAAGTACTATTTCATGATTTTTCGTTTTATGATCTTTTTATGATACTGATGTTTGGAAGGTTTATGTGAAGCTAAAACTTCAAAATTTCTTAACCAAAATCTAAAGCATAATTTTTTTTGTATTTTTGATACTAAATAATTTTTACAAAGTTTCGATGTTTTTCAACTAAAATTTAAAACATAAATTTTGTAGATTTTGTTGTCAAATTGGTCAGGGTGTTCACTCGAACTTAATAAAATAATTCTAGACTATTGTCCGGTTTTGCCGATCAAACTGTGCATTATTCCAGATGATTTTTATGCGTTTAGAATAATAGTTATTTAATACTAAATGTTTCATTATCTCAATTTTGAAAAAGGTTAAGGAACGTATAACTCCAAGGTAAAATATATAATAAAAATTATTGTAAAAGTGGTTTTTCATATTATGATTTTCGAAGATAATAGAGGAATAATAGGAAAATAAATCCTTTACAATAACATTTATGTAGGTATGAATCTAATGAAATATCAACTCTATATATATTGTATTTTCAATCAAATAGTCCAATTTTCAAGCAAAAAGTATACACTATTAACACAAGAGTTGAGCTTTCTAGTTGAAAAGACGAATCTTTGAACAAATATTTGACTTTCATACCGGAGGAGATAAATTTTAAAACCTAAAAGAATATATTTTCTAACCAAATATTTCATTTTTTGAGTAGAAAAAAAATTTGACCGAACAGTTGTATTTACAACTAAAAAATCTAAATTAAGAAAAAAATAATGTGCAAAAAAGAAAATAATTTGAAATAAAATTGTTGACATTTCAACCCCCGAAGACAAATCTTCAACCAAACGATCAAATTTGCAAACAAAAACGATTAAACTTCTACTAAAAACACTCACATTGTTAGGCTTTCTAGCGATCAAGCTGTTGAAAATTTTCGAGTTATTGTAATAGTAATTTTAACAGCACATTAATAAATATAATATAGCATTAAATAAAATTTAGTAAATTTGGAATATATTGTAAAGAAAATAATTATTTATTTATAAGTGCCAAACTTTATTTTACTTTTCTTTTCAAAGTTTATCTCCTTCATAATAAAATAAAATACATTTTTACCCTAAATAAATTTCCCAGGTTTTTCTTGATGCTTCCTGATATCCCAGTCTGGCAGATATCCTGATTTTCTACTAAATAATTAAATTTTCAAACCAAAAAGCTTGATGTAAAAAAAGGATTAAATTTTCTACCAAATATTAGGAATTTTAACAAAAAGAGGGTTATTCTAAAATCATTATATATAATATGAGTTTTCAATTACATGGGGTTTTTTTGGTAGAGTTGACTTACTTCAGACAAAAAATTGAAGGATTAGATGTTAGATCCTTTACTGAAGATAAAACTTTCAACGTTTCGCGAGTATAACACTCTCCTCATCAGGGATAAAAGTTCGTTAAGGTCGATTTAAGTTGTAAAATTGAAAAGAACCATCCTCTCAGGTTCTAATTATCATTTCATTAGTCTGCTAAAAAAATTTTGTTTAATAAATATATTATGAAACTTCATGCGATAAATTATTTAAAATTGTAAACGACATGAAAAAATTGAAATTTTGTTCAAAGTGAGGAAAAAAAATTCAATTGTTTTGCTACCTGGATGTCATTTTTGGCGTTTGTTAATAAATTAAAAACATTGTTAGCTGAAATGTTCTTTATTCTGAATGAAGGTGATAAATGCCTGAATGTGGTAACTGATCTCAAACATTACAGTCCTTTATCTAACATAATTTTAGATTTTCTACCTTCATTTCCAATTTTTCAGACTCCTTTTCTTATTAGTTAATTAATCAATTAGATGAAATTGTAAATTATATTCAACTTCCACATTTTTTCCTATTGAACTTTTTACTTCGAAACTATATTTACACTCTTTTTTTACGAAAACTTAGTTCAATTTTTAACAAAATTACGAAATTTCCAAAAAAACATAACATTTTTTAATAATTTGGAAAAAAATCTTTTCTCGCCATAAGTGTACTTGAGTATTATTTTACAAAAGCTATTCAATCAAATAAGAAAATCGACCATTTTTTTGTAACTGTATCATCAACCATCTGAACAGTTATTGAAAAATAAAAAATTATATCGAAATACATTTCTAGTGAAAAATTATTCTTAGTCAAGTTATTAAAAAATTAAACTATCCGAGACCTTAACCTCAGATTATATTTAGCGGTATTTTTATTCATACATTTAGTTGTCGAAATAAAAAAGATTTAAGAATGTAGAAACACGCACCTAAAGAATCTGGGTTCAGAAACTTCCCATCAATGCAAATTTTTGTGATAATAAGGATTGAAACCCCCTAAAAACGACCTTTTTAGCCATTTTTGAAAAATTGTAGAGCTGAACCATGACGAGCTGCAAGCTTCGCTAATATAAGAAATTAAAAGCCGAAGCAAGTCCTTTGAAATTAGTTCTATGTGAAATTAATCGCTTGCGCCCTTAGAGCAGGGTGAGTGTTTTTGTTTAGGGGGGGGGGATAAAATAAAAACATAAAGAATCCGTTTGAATTTCAAAAAAACGTCCGCCATATTGGATCCGCCATTTAGGATTTTTTAAATGTGACTGCATATTCATAATCAGCGACCATTAACACCCCCGAGTAAAAAGTTTCAAGCGAATTAGATCCAAATTCGAAAAATGGTCCACAATATTGGATCCGCCATTTTATATGTTTAAAATCTAACTCCATATCCGTAATCAGCGGCCCTGAAAACTTTTAAAAGCACTGCACATTTTATTATGCCTGGGCATAGGTGTAAGTACCCGTGCAGAAATTCCAATTTGGATCTGATCGGGGCCAGATCGGGCAGAATTTGGCCCAAATGAGGCTATCTAGATGGGGCCAGACTCAAAATTAAACGCGATGCCCGATCGGGCCCCAGCGATGCGCCCAGAGATAACCATGTCTGGCCCCGATCGGGCCCATATGAATTTATAAATATCAGGTTATCTAACAGATCGCGATATGAAAAAATTGGAGTATGTCAAACACTTTTTTTTCGAGCAAACGGAAAAAGTGAAACGACGCAATATAACAGCCAAGTATTCGTGTATGATAAACCATTGAAGTATTTTGCAATATATTTTTGTTTTTAATTTTTAAATTGAAGTTGCTTTCAACGTTTATATTGAACGTAATTGTAAAAAGTTATTTTGAAATAAGTGGATTATAATATCGCACTGGCTCTTTATTTTTACAAGAGCGAATACAAATAAGAAGGTTGTATTTACATTCTGATTGTATCAAATCACCTAAAAATACGTGAAAATAAATATGTTTATGACGTCATTGTTGATCTAGTTCGTTTTCACATTCAACAAATACAAATATTACTTTTGGTACTTTTCTTATGAATAAATAACCTCATTTCGAGGTTAGGTTTCATCTTAACATTCTTAATAAATTTACTTATTATAGTCTTCAACACGTAATGTAGGAATATTCTGAAGTATGCTATACCTACGCACTCGCCTCGTGTTCACTTTTGGCATTTTTTCCCGCTTATTTTGTGACTTTTACAAATAATAATTGAACTATTTTTGACGCTTGACACTTTTCATTGAAACTTGGGCGATTTGGGGTCAACCCACTTTAGTCTCCGAAATTAATGGACCGCCATCTACTGGCAAGCTTGGCTGTTAAGCCGTGGTCTAGAGGGGGCCAAATTTAACAACCACAAAATTGTGTGCCCGATCTGGCCCAAATCGGGAATAAGGCAAACATTTGGCAATTTCTGCACGGGTATGTAAGTCCTTTCTGTTTTCATTTTCTTTCTCCACTCCTAGACACCCTCCTCCCCTCCCGCTCTAAGGGTGCACGTGACTAATTTGTATATGACTCATTTGAAAGGGCTTCCCGTCCAGAAATCGACAGATTTCAAACGTAATAACGATCCGGCCCCGATCAGATTTCTCGATCTGGCCTTGATCAGTTGAACTCTGTGGCCCATACCTGGGCCCGACCGGGCTGAACCGATTTCTTACTGAAACGCCATCTCCATGCGCTCGCAGAACTAGTGCTGCTTGATTTTTTCTGGAAGTTCAGTGAAATTTGTATACATACTACTCGTTTATAATATTCTAGCAATGATTAAAAATGCATAAGGCGAGTAAGCCACGTATTCGGAGGCACCAAACGCAAGTCAGTAGGCTTCGAAACGTGTACGAGGAAAATGAGAGTAAGTGATTACACTCTGCGGGCAAATCGAAACCTAACCTCAAATAAATTAATAATTAATTAAATTGTTTTAGGTAAAATTAGTAAATTTACCATTAGATAAGTCAAATATTATATGATGAAATTGATCAAGTTCTTTTATTTTCAATTATTATTAAAGAACTCAAGGTTTTTCGATTTAATGTAGCGCTAGAATTATCAAATCTATTGACAAGAAATGAATTATGTTATTTATGCTATTACATTAAGGGCCAATTTTCACAAAATTCCAGCAAGAGCCAGTTACTCAACTGCGCATGCGTCACATTCGGCATCTAATTGGTTTCGCGCGAAGTTTAACATGATAAACAAAGTTTTTTTTCTTTTTCATTATAAACAATGACATTCCAACTTACAAAAACATCCATTAGGTAAAAATTAATTAATAGTAATAAAAATTAATTAAATGCATATTCTGTAAATAATATTTAAAATAACCAGAAATATTTAATTCAAAAATTGTCATTTTTGTTTATAAGTTGTTTGGTCTATATTTATGCTTAACCGATTTAAAAAATAAAACGATCGAATAAATGATAGCGCAATTTTTTGGCGAAAACATTATCTACAATCACCTTCTCGAATTTTTCAAGAAGTAATGCAATTGACAGAAAATTGAATTTACTTACAGTAAAATGTTAATAAATCGTAAATCATAGGTTATTTTCCGTTGATTTTCTTTGGAAGCATTCGAAAATGTCAAATTGTAGGGAATTTTTTTGCGAAAAAAGTTTTTCTAATTTGTTAAAAATTTTTATAGACAACATTTTTTTTTCAAGAAATTAAAATTCTTATTTAAAATATTTCTGGTTATCATCCATTTTTTTCATAAAAAACAAAACTTTTTTTGAAACTGATACCATCCAAAATAATTTTACGTCTTTCAAAAGTATAATTCAATTTTGTATTCTTAAACCTTTTCTTTTCGTGCCTGTAGTACTTTAATTTTAACTTAAAATAACTTAATAGGAAATTCAAAATATTAAAATGGCCTGCGAGAGGAGAGGACCATTCGATACTTTCGAGTTTACTTATATTGAATCTCCATTTATGAAATTCATAAATGGATTATAATGAGACTCATCGTGTACCGATCGGGCACCGATCGGGTTTCCAAATCGTGTGTCCCAACCTGGCCCCGATCTGGACGTGGGTTTCATCCGCGGCCTGGCCGCGACCAGGATTCCCGATTGGAACCCGACATGGACTGGTATCGCCCCGATCGGGGCCAGATCGAGATTTCTGCACGGGTTGTTTCAACCTTTCATTTCTGATATTAACGAAGTTTGTAGCACATCGTAATTCAGATCTACAATTTTTCAAAAATGGCTAAAAACGTCATTTTTTGGGAGTGCAGACCCTATTTTCTCAAAGGCGTAACGTGATGGGAAGTTTTTGTACCCAGATTCCTATTCAGCACGAAAAATCCATACGGCAACACTAGTTGCCATCTTATTCGCAAAACTCATGTAGGGCAGTGTTATTTACTAACTTTTGTTAAGTAAAATTGGACATCTTCTAACAAAATTTGAGTTTCCCACGAGAGTTGAATAACATTCTGTCAAATCAAAATCACCATTAAAAAAATAGTTGATTCCTAAGCTGAGGAGATTCTAAATGGAGCGAGAAAAGAATGATTAGCAAAAATGATCCAGTTCTTAGAAATAAAAGTGGAAGTTTACAATTTCAAAGAGACAGGAATCTAAAATTAGAAAAGGCCTCGTTTCGAATCACGCTAAAAATTTCAATTTCAATTTCAATTAGGAAAAAATGAGTTTTATTCGAAAATGTTAACCATTTCCGCATAAATCATTCAATAATTTTGAGGTTAATATTTTATGGGTTTAAAAAATCCATGATCGTCTTTGGATAGCGACTAAAGAACTCTTCTTTAATTAAAAAGATAATATTAAAAACATGCTCCCGAGATATGGGAAGGCTACATATAAATAAAAAAGTTTTCGTTAAAAAAATATATATTCTGCTCCGGGAAAATGAAGAATTTATGTAATAATGGTTTTGAATGGCCAACTTTTTATCACTACAATGAAAATGAGCTTTTGAAAAAATCCTTTTAGCGCAAAATGTATTTCATTTTTTAAAGGATTTTTCATTCAAAAAGCCCATTTTCCAAAAGAATGTTGGCTATCTTGTTCTGTACTGGAACCCTTCCATTTTCGGCCAAAACATTACTTTTAAACAAAATACTTAAAAATAGTTGACCAATAGGCAGAGAAATAAATATGATGTTTTCAATGTATCAAAATGCGTCTGAGAAAACAATTATTTTCCAAATTTGCATGATCTCTTATTTCTTGTTTTGTTTTGGGACCCTAGAACAATATCACCAAACATTAATTTTTATATTTAGTACCATATAAAATAATTCCTCTTATCACAAAAATGACAAGAGGGTTTTATGATATTTTAGTACTTTTTCCAGATCCAAATTTGCTACAAAATATTTGATGTTTTGAGAATAAAAAATTTAAATGCAGCATATTTTTCTAATAATTCAAAGACGTCCATGGAATCAAAACTGGAAAGAAACATGTTTTAAAAATAGTCATTTTATGGGCTTTTATATATGTTCTTTTATAACCTATATATTTAAAAATTGTTATTTGAAATACTTTGAAACTTCTTTCTGATAAATTTCAAAAATATTACTTGTTTTTATGTTCTGCGTTGGTCATTTTCCGTTAAAATTTACAGGAAATTTATGTACTGCGGTAAATTTTTATTTTTATTTTGGTAATTTCAGAAATAAAAATTATCTTTACTGTGGCGCGTGCGTCCATAATATGTGGCGATCCGTAATATTCACCTGTTTTTGCTGAAGCATAAAAAATGTTATTTAGAATAAATAAAATGAATATATTTATATTAAAAAGATAAAAACTATGCCTATAACGCTTATAGCGTGTAATTGATTTGAAAGATTGTATACATGCAGTGAGCATATTGTTTAAAGAAAATTCGTTTTCAAATGGATTATTTGAAACTAGAATAATAATAAAATGCATTTTCGTTATATTACCAATTGTTTATGCTATTTGAAAAATTTCCCCTTTTCGATTCCTCGCAAAGTATCTGCTACATAGATTTTAACAGACGATACCAAAAAATATTAATATTGGCGAAACCTCGTACCCCTTATTTCTTGAAAATTCTTTGCAAATAAATTGTATTTCTCTATAAATGAGTCAAATTTTCACACACAGACACACACACGAAACATATTTCCAACGAAGCTGATGAATTTTATATTAAAATGAGAAGTCTTTAACTACAATCAATAAATTTGAAGCCCAAAAATAGGATTTTTTAAATCAAGAATTCAACTTTCAACAAAGTAAGGTAAACATCCCAGTAATCGTGATGCAATTTTTCTTTCTTTTTATGTAATCCTGTTTGATGTCATTTCTATTTGCTATTATAAAGTTTCAAACATAAATGGGGTTTATCATTAAATGTTACTTTTAACATTTTTTTAACAATATATTGCAAATTTAACTAAGTTTTACTATTACTGGGACATTCGCCTTGGTTTTATTTTCATCCAAATAGATCAATTTTCAAAAAAAAAAAATGCAACACATTTCGTTGAAAATTGGTTTTCTTATTTGAAAATTCAACTAATTGATTAAAATTTGACCTACTTTTTTAGGAATTAATTTACTTTTTTTTAAGATTCATTGTTCAAACATTATTCGTTGACGGCAATCTATATATAATCGTCTAGCAACATAATTATATATGGTTAACAAAATGTTTATGTAGTTTTAACCAAAACACGCGAGAGGTCGATTGTTTCGTTTCGTGAAATTCTTAACTGATTGTAGATTATCAACAATTAAGGCGTACAGAAAATTGAAAATTTGTAGAAAAACTGAATAGTATCATTTTCCCACGAAAAATGCAAAAAAGGGCAGATTTTTTCAAGCCAAATATCGAGACCTATTATAGCGAGGACACTTTATTTTTCGTATTTTTTTAGGAATTTTATTTTTATTTTTTAATTGTGAAGTGCATACAACGTAATATACGCCCAAAGCGAGATATTAAAAAAACGGCTTTTACGACATTTCCCTAAAATTGAAAAAAATTTTGCTCACCTTTCTATACGGACAGTAAAAATTATTTTCATCATGGGGAATCATTACAAAGAAAGTTCCATCCAAATAGTTGTCGAGGAAAGCAGTCGTTTACAACACTTAATTCTCAAAAATTGAAAAAAATTCCTAATTTTTTTAAAACTTTCTTACATTCTTATTCAATGCACGAATTTCTTAGATTTTTCTAGTAAATAATATCAAAAAAAGTTGTATGCTCATATCTACCGGGGAAAGCAGTCGTTTGGAACACATTAGAATTTCTTTACGGGTTTTTAGACCTTTTGGTTAAAGACAACTGCTTTCCGGGGTATCTTGGGGTATTTTTTGCAATTGTTTAATATTAAAATTTACAAAATTCGTGGTTGATATGTTAGATAAAAAACTTGGAACACATTTTAGAATCAATCTTTGTTTCAAGTAAGTACATAAATATAAATTGATATAAATCTGAGGAAAAAGCTTTATACTTGATTTAGAAATCAGTGTTTATTTTCAATTTCAAAATTGTTTTCTTCAATTTTTTTAATTCTATCAATATTTTATTAATATTCTTGACATGAGGTAAGTATTGCGGAAATCATTTTTAATACAACTATTAAAATATGGATGAAGCTACATTTTTATGTGCATTTTATGAATTGATAATGCAAAGCTTCCTGGGTACGAATTATCTTTATTGTAGCACATGCGTTAGCAATAATGTGGATATCCGTAACCTTCTGATGTTTTGACTAAAGCATCATAAAGAATGTTACTTATGTTAGAATAAATAAATGAAAATATTTGTAGGACAAAGACGAAAACTATGAATATAACCTTAATATAAATCTTTAAAATGGGATGCAAATTTTTTAAATTTTATATGAAAATAGACCTTCTATGTGCGTGAAGGCGTTTACACTGAAAACTGAATTTATAATATTTTATTTAATATTTTTTGCAAATAACAGATGTTGAAAAGAGTTTAAAAATTTGAATATATATGCAATACATAATAATGTTATATTAATCTAATTAAATGTGTTATATACCATTTTAATTGACGCACATGAATATCTCTGCTGGTAAGCCAGATACGAAAGAATTGTTTGGGCAAAAATTGTGCAGGACTATGGAGGCCATTTGACTGTACTTAATAAGCGAGACCTTGCGGACAATTTCCAACGTCATTTGAAGGTCAAAGTCAGTTTTTTAAATAGGAACCCTATTTTGGACACCAAAATCGTAAAGAGCAGTATGGGCAGGCTTGCGGGTCAAGAACCTTGACTAGCTTGACCTTAAGGCAAGGGAACTTCTCGTGCAGAAGTGTTGGCTAGACCCAAGCAAGGCCCAGACTCGAATGAAACGCCGAATCTAGCCAGGGCCAGGCTTGATCATCCAGTTGTCCAAGCTTGGCCCTAGTTTATAATCGACTCCTTGACATTATTTACTTTATTAATTAAGAGTCGAAATTACGTAAAAATATTTTTTTTTAAATCTGATTTGACAAATAAACAATACAGAGGTTTAAAATTAAAAATATTTTCTCAATTCTGATTCGAATTTTTAAATTGTGGTATTTCATTCATTATCTCTCCGGGTTCTGTTTCTAGTTCATCTGCATCATCAAAATCTTCATATAAAAATTTCTTAATATACTTCCGTTATATTTATCATATCATTTAAAGGTTTAAACATCATTACATAATTTAACAACATATTTACACTTTATAATTCGAAGAAAAAATGTCCTCAATTTGATTATAGAAGTCACGTGCAATTTTAATGTGAAAATATTATTCATAATTAAAAGAATTCCTTACTTGCACTTTCACCGCGTAGGTATAGGATACTGCCGATTGCTCGATGCCATCTGTCGTCAATTTTGAGAACTTTTACACTAGCCAATAGGTCCTTCTAACAAATTAAAAACTATATTTTGGTACTTAAAATGTGCCGCTCTTTCCGAATCCGGTGTCAAAAATAGGAGTTCCCATTTTTAAAAACTGACTCACCTTCAAAGAGCCTTAAAAGTTGACCCCAAGGTCACAGTTATTATAACAGTAAGGTGGCCCCTATTGTCCTGAACAAATTTTGTCCGAACAATTTTTTTGCATCTGGCTTACTAACAGAGATATTTTCTTGCCTCAATCGAAATGTTCCATCCGTATATGTATAGTAATTATTAAATTAAGTTTATATTTTATTTATATTTCATATTTTCCAAGCACAAAGACCAATTCCTTTATAGATATATGTATACGCATACATGTTAAAAGTAGAACGGAAAATAATTTAATACAAAATTTCAAGCAAATAAAATTCTTAACTCAAATGACTTTGCTTTCCCATTATGCATTGAATGAACCTGCACAGACAGATTTTCTCTACATTCCCACTTACTTTAAATCGGCTTTCGGAGCACCGTGCGCACTCTCGGCGTGCTCGTTTTCTCAAGTTGCGTCATACTTCTAAGTCTAACAGTAATCATTCATGCAGCTCTTCCTGTTTGCGTCTGGATTCATCTGATTTATTACGAAGGCTATGTCTGAAACCAGGCTCATATTGGGAGTTGAATGTGGCTTACGAGTCCATATCCTAAACTGCTTCACCATCAGTATTTTTAATTCAAATTAACTTAGAGATTAACTAAGTAATGTTTTCTTCTCTAGGTATATAAAAATTTTTACACGCAATATATCCAGCTATTTAAAATATTTTTATTTTTGGTTCAGTTCAAAACGTAATTTGTACATGTGTGATTTACTTTAGGCCATTCAGGAACGTACACTAGTTTTTTAAACGATAATTCTTTTGTCTGCGTTCAATGGGTATCAATTCCATTTCCGAGACAGTGCCTTGTCTAGCCAGTGTTATCCTTAGAAGTGAGTCGCTTACGGAGTCATAGGGGTTAAGTTGTTGTTTTCATAGGGCTTGCACTGCCTGTACTCATAAGGCTTGAGTCGGTAGTTTCCATAAGGTTTGCACTGTCTGCACTCAAAAGGCTTGGGTCGGTTGCTTCCGTATAGTTTTAAATGTTTGTAGACATAAGGCTTGATGTGCTTGCAGGATCGAACAGATCGGTAGCGTATCTTTAAACAAAAATGGTTAATTTTCTTTAAATATAATTTTTGCGTAGGTAAACTTAGAAAAGTTAACATTTTTCCAAGTCTTTGATCCGTAATGTGTATACTAAATAAGTAAAAATAGTATGATCTACTAATTTAGATATATAATTTTTACAATCAGCGATTGCATTCAAAAATTAGTAGTAAAAAATAAGTCGCTGAACATTTCTTTAGAAAAAGATGAGTAAATGTTTGAGTTTTTATTCCCAATATAACTTTGTTTGCGGGATTATCTACGACTGTTTTTGATAGAACAAGCATTTTCTACGTGTTTAATTTAATTAAACTTATTAAAATTAGAGTTTAATTTGGTTTTAATTTGGTTATTAAATCTTGCTCTATGTTCTGCGGTTAAATACAAAACGGGTGGACCACCACCCACAACAAGCGAGCTGTCGGATTCTACATAATACGGGATACGAAGCCATGCATCAAGAACAGAAGTTTTACCAGCACATGCGCAGTGGATGAGATTCCCAATCGCACAAGAGTGCTGGGAAACACAGGATCATGCAGCCTCGGAGAATCTACGCGTTGACAGGAGTCAGCGCATCCCCTGTGAACAGCAGCGAGTAGCGCACGACCAGTGCCGAGTCGCGAAACTGGGTTATCGACTGTGCGCCACCACTCTGCGGGGAAACTAACTGGAAACTGTCTCACTTCCTTGTCGTTCCTCTCACTCTACTATTTTTTAGTAGCAATCTTCTGACACAGTTGGCGCTCCGACTCTCACTTAGGACGCCCCTCTGAACGTCATTCGTTATTCTGAACTCCGAATGAGACGACTGCCTCGAAAGTCTTAACAACTGAAATTAAAGTCCTGTAAGAGCAATCTAAGGATATTACCTACAGTGAAAAAAACCTAGATAATAAAGCAAAATGAGAGGAAGCACCAGAAGACGTAGACCGTTACCAAGTAGCCCTCTTCGATTGTATTTAATCTTTTGATTCTAAAGTAGTAAATTGTCGCATTAAACGTTGTGTGTCGCAGTAGTAGACACACGCTGCTGAGATTTGCTAATTGCTGACCTTTTTCAAGGTCAATGTCGAGTCAGTGAATCGCGTTTCCTGTTTTGCAATGAATAATCTACCGTCTAAAGTCTCTATAGATAAAATCTAAAATTAAAAAAAATTAGTTGTCTTAACTGAATTCAACCTAACCACACTACGTGTGCAACTCATTACCTTCCCCACTCTATCGCTGCGATCAGAAAAGCCATAGTAAGAACTCGTGCCTCATTGATACTTTATAAGTTTTTATATTTTTGGTGTAAAACTACCTGGCGCCTTTCTGGCCATTTTATGGAGTCCGACTTAGCTGTAAAAATAATATAAATTTCTGAAAAGATATAATTGAGCAAAAGGACATTTATAAATGGCGCCCGACTTAGGGGTTCCAATTATCATTGAAAGTTGTTCTGAAGTTTAAGGTGACGCGATAACAATAGTTGATAAAAGCTCGAGAACTTAAAAGTCTTTTCGAAACATAAGTGAATGAAGAATAATAAAATCAAATAGTTGTGAAAAATAAGCAAATTAAAATAAAGTTCGAAAGAAAAGAAAATTTATTTTGATTTCATTCCAAACAATGAATTTGTAGTTTTGAAATTGATTTAGTAATTAAAGGAAACAATTAAGACAAATAACCGAATTTAAAACCGAAACAAATTAATTAGTGAGAATGCCGTTTCAAGTTCAACTTTTTAGAACTTATGTGCATGCCATTACTGATAAGTGGCACAAAGTTCCGTTATACTTTTAAGGTGTCCACGAATCTTAATTAGGACTCTTTAGTGAGAATACAAATTGTATATTTTTATCCTTCTTGATGTAACAAGGATAAAAAGACAAAACTGATGTTTCATTGAGTAAACATTAGCATAAGCTCAATGCATCCTCTACTAAGAATCGGCTAACTGGGTTGACTGGTTTAAGAATTATTTTATTTAATTAAATTCTAATTCGACCATAATAATTATGGGTCATGTTTAGATTGTTTGTTCATCGTTTTTGATGTGTCAAGGATGAACAAACAAGTAACAACAGGTGTGCATTACAGCAACTGAGATAACCTCAATGTAGCTTGAACAAGAATCCACGATCAATTCAGGCTATTGCGGGAATACTGAACAATAAGCGACTCAAGTTCACCTCAGGCTTCAAACCTTGAAGTTAAAGGGATTTGAGTATCCCGCTAGGATATTAAAACTTTTAATTGAATTGTATTGGAACCATGTGCATGATAACATAAAGTATTATTGATTGTATTGTATCTTGATTTAATTTGATTTATGTGATTGCTTTTGACATTTTGAATTTTCTGTATATCATTGAACCTCTTATTTAAATTAAAATGTCAGACGAACGAGACATTGAGATCCAACCCTACGTGTTATCCATGTCTGAGGACGATTTCAGATGATACTTGATGATAGGGGGGAGGACATATCGGGATCATTGGACATTCTACGGGCCCAGGCCATGCAGTCTCTAAGAAGGACAGTTTCGGTACTGGAAGGATCCCAAACTCCAAACTACAAATGGGGAATGAACTTGGGCGACAGGAATTACTCAGCCGAATTACGGGGGGCAATCGATGCAATTGTGGGGCGAGTTGTGTTTTACATGAGGGAGTGGGGCCGCGCGTTGATAGTGAAGCGGACCCTAACGACGAATGTTTCGGTGCCGCTTAGAGATTATTTGTATCTCCAGAGAATAACATAGGGAGGCAAGTAAACACTGGGCGCCTGGAGTCACACCCTCTCCCGTTTTCTTCCGGGGCTACTAGCGTTTATGCTTCAGTCACTGGTATATTCTCCGTGTTCTGCTATACACAGACGGTGTGGGATTCGGGACTCCGAATACATTCCTAGCCACTACGGAGGTGTACCACGACTTCCATCTTCACCTTGTGTGCAGTATGAAAACCCACAGTTGTCATCAGTAGCCAGTAATGTTCCGACTTCCCGATTTGGAATTCGTTACACCCTTACCAATCCAAATAGGTAATGGGAGGCAGTCTGTTCACGCCATATTTAGGATTCGAGCCAATCCGAACTCAGGCCATTCAGAACATCGTTCAATCAGGTTCAGGGTTAAATGATATTTCTCCGGTCCACAGTATAACTTTCAGTGATGCAACGGTATCAGCTGGAGTAGGGGCGAACCCTGTGGCGTCTACGTCTTTCGTAGCGGGACCATAGAGATTTAACCCCTCATTTCAGCAGGCCACCATTGAGATGCCTTACTCCACTTTGTCACTATACTCAACCATTTTGAACATCACAATAAGTCAAGAAGGGCAATAACCGCTCATACGCAGTACTCCTAAACTAGGGCCCACTATAAAACGTGGACATTATTGTAAAAAACTGGGGCGTGACATTCAGTGGGGATAATGACACTATTTCAGAACACTTTTAACGAAGGTAGATGAGGGGCGTTCGGTCTCAGGCCTTACAACTGAGGAATTAATTATAGAGATTCTATTCATTCTAGATAAATTACCCTTGCAATGGTTCGGATATAATTAGCATGTCTGGCCTACATGGCCTACTAGTCTGGGAGAGCAAGTCGCAACTCGTTATCAGCGTCGCGAAGAAAGGATCGTTAATTTTCTAACATGCTTGCACGACCTATTCCTCAAGTTTCATCGACCATTAACCATGAAAGAGCAGATGAATTGAGCACATCGTAATCTCACACGATGAGTCTAAGTCGATGAATGGCAGTCGAATTAGAAATAATACTAATAAAACCAGTCGAAATACCAATAAAGGCGAGAATCCTCAACTAAGTCTTATTACAAGAGAGAAAATCTGCCTCTAGGACGGAGAGTGCAACGAAAGGCCGAACCACTTTATTATAATTGTGGTAGCTCTGACCACGGTTCGACAAATTGTCAAAAAAGATGCGCCAAGTTTTGCCATAATTGCGGCAAAAACGGTCAGATCAAGCGACCTTGTGATTCAGTTTATTCTCAGAGTAACCACTAAAGGAGGGCCGTCCCATAGTCGACACCACTTCTTTTACAACAGGGCAGACCCTCATTTCTGCTATTAATGATATACCTGACTCAACTCCCTCAACTTCAACTATTCAACCTGAATTGACTCCGAAATAATTTTATGTGCCTAAATCTAAATTCTCTCAGAAGTTACTTTCTGAATTTCAACCTGAATTTTCCCGAAAATTATCTTCGGAAACCAATATTAAAGTGAACTTCCAACAATCAGCTTCAACTCTTGAAGCGTGGAGGGAGACCTCCCCACCCTCAGTGACTCAGCTGAATTTGGGAACTCATTTTCCGGATCATTCTTCAAAATCGCTCTCTCGTTCTGAATCATACACATCTTTGTGTGCTGGACTTACCAAACTGTCAGATATTCAGGAGACGAAAGGGCTAGTCAGTGAAAATTTAGGTGGTTATAATATCGATCATTCAAAGGCAGACGCTGTGCTGATGACTAATGGCACTATTGAGACTGCCATCGACGAGGCGTGTCTCCTGGATATTTTCTCAAGAACCAACTATTCAATTAATTTTAAAATCATACCTGGACTAACTGATATTTCCGTACCAGGCTTATCACCAAATCCCTCTACGTAACAGTAGTAAGCCTATGACGGCTTTTACTGTCCCAGGGAAAGAGCTGTATCAATTGAATAGCCTGCCGTTTGGTCTCACCGGGGCTCCAGCAACTTTTCAACGGTTGCTGGACAAGGTCCTCACACCGGATATGAGATCACACGTATTATCCTATCTGGACGACGTAACCGTCATCGCCGCAACTTTTGAAGAATATTTGCACAGGTTGGAGCAGACCATTAAACGTTTGAGTGAAGCAGATCTGACGCACAGCCCAGACATGTGCATATTATGTCAAACTGAAGTCAAATTTCTTAGATTGAACGTGTATAAAGAGGGTTTATTGATAGACGATGACATGGACGTCATGGTATAGGCGATTCATCAAGGACAATGCTCGAAACTGTGGGTCACTCCCTCATCTAACAAAGAAAAATTATAATTATTGTTTTATTGAAATATAACAGGAAAATAAATCCTCACCGACAACGTTAATGTAGTCATGATACTACAAAGATATAAAGTCGAAATATATTGCAATTTCAACAAAATAGTGGTATGATCATCCAAAAAATATAAATTTTCAACAAAATAGTGGAGTTTTCTGACTGAAAAGCAGTATGTTATAAAGATATTTGACTTTTAAACCCGCAAAGATAAAATTTGCAACCAAGAAGAATGCATTTTCAACCAAATATTTTCATTTTTTAAAACAAGGATTAAACAAAACAATTACATTTAGAACAACAAAATTTAAATTTCAAGAGAATCAGATGAATCTACAATGAAAACTTCAATTTCAAAGGAAATTTTTAAATTATTAACCTGCGAAGACAAATCTTTAACGTAATGATCCAAGTTTCACACAAAAAAAGAATAGACTTCAACCAGCAACACTTGCATTTTCAGAGTTTCTAGCAACCAAGCCGTTTGAAAATCTCGAGTTATAGAAATTGTTATTTTAACACAACATTACAAAATTTAATATAGCATAAAATAACATTTAAAAAATTTATATTTTAAAGAAAATAATTATTTATTTACATATGCCAAATTTTACGTTAATTTTCGATACAAACTTTATCGCGTTCTCAATCAAATTTAAAAAACTATTTAGCCTGATTAAATTTCCACGGTTTTTAAATTTCAAAACTCTGATTTTGTTAGTTGACGTCCATGAATCACGTGACTCAGAAAGGGGCGTGAGGGACCAGCAAAAATATCACGGAAAATCTTTTGAGGGTGGATTTTTTTAGAAGAAACACAATTTCTAACTTATTAACCTTCTTATGTAATTTATTTTACTTTTTCATTATTTGTGTGTTTCTACATTTTTAAAACTTTTTTATTTCCACATCTAAATGTATAAGTAAAAATACGGGCAAATATTATCTAATGCTAAGGTCTCTGATAGTTTATTTTTAAATAACTTGACTGAAAATCATTTTTCACTACAAATGTATTTAGATATATTTTATTTTTCAAAAGCTGTTCAAATGATTAATGAAATCGTTACAAAAAAATAGTCTATTTTCTTACATAATTGAATAACATTTGTAAAATAATATCCAAATAAACTTATGGCATTATTGTTTTGGCCTCGGAGTATAGACATCTTGAATTTTCCCACTAAAACTGAAATACCTAATGCTACAAAATGTAATACATAGAATTTTAGAAAAGAATACTTCAGTATGTAAAGCTATGTATTTTCTTGCACTAATAAAATGTACAGAATTCGCAATGAAGATTCTTAAATAATCCTTGTGAATATTCCCTGCATGTTTGGTCAATTTTCTTCATTTAAAAAAAGTCAAGTAACACTAGAGGGAGAGGGTTCAACAATAACATCATGGCCAGTCACGTGGGGGGTCCAAATTGAGGGAAAACCCGATCACGTGATTTATTAATGGCCCCTTAGTTATTTAGTTTCATACTGCAATCCTTCAATTCTATTGTAGACTTAGACATTAGTTTTTTTTAGATATAGTTAACCTGTCTTATGAATTGAAAATTCATATTTTGGTCAAAAAAGTTGTGCTTTTTGGTTGAAAATTCATCTTATATGGCTGAAAGTTCATTCCTATTATTTGAAAGCTCAT
>NC_046665.1:87769760-87772585 GCF_010883055.1 Belonocnema kinseyi
CGCGCGCAACCCAGGCATTTATATCGTCTCCTACCATATTCACACGGACATAGACGTGTCATAGTATTAGACCACGTCTCGTTTCAGATCTGGGATCACTGGCCTGGGTTAGTTGTTTCCATAATGTTTGAACTGTCTGTACTCATAAATCAGGCTTGAGGTGCTTGTAGTGTCGAACATACCGGTAGTGTCTCTTTTTCAAAAACAAAAAATTTGTAAATTTCCTTTAAATATAATTTTTGCATAGATAAACTTACATGCAAAACTGTGAAAGCTAGTCCTTGTCACAACCTAGTTTGCAGCAATCTTGGGCAGCAAGAGAATACGGATCAATTTGTCATAGGTTCATATTGATCAATGCAAAGAGGTTACATGCAGATGCTTAAAAACTGAGATATCGATATTGCGGTTATTGTTCGAACGCGTAACTGTTCTAAATTAAAAACTCATAAACTGTATATAATTTTGTTTATTTAATAAGAAACAACGTAACACGACAGAAAAGAAATTATATATATATATATATTTGTAATCTGGTAATGGTAAAGGTATTCGTGGATCTCAGATTAGATTTAGTTCAAGACCGGGTACGAAAATAATTACGTTCTGCTACGGAATGCAGTTCATAACTGATTTCTGAAAATACATTTAGAGTAGGCTTAGCGTAGGCGAGGTACAAATTGAAGAAGGGATGCTGATTGTTTATTGGCTGAGGAAGGTAGAAGTAGGAGAATTTGGACACACCTAAATTGTGACGCAGAATATTTTGGAAGTGAAATCGTCTTCTGACAAATTTTAAGTACAATTGTAAACCCTGTGCGGCGGTAAAGGTTTATATGGTAGGGTCAGTCATGAGTTGGGCGGTGAGTTTAAACAGTTTAAGTGGTGAATGCAATCTGGACGAAAGATGTACAGTAAATCCGTTCAAATAAGAGTTTTTACAAATTGTTCCCTGAAGTCCTAGAACGTGCGGCGAACAAAGATATAGATTTTAAGAATCGTAAATATTGACAAACTTAGATTGGTATAACTGCTGCGAAACGAAAGACGTCTATCCAGTTGATACTAAAATTTTAGAGAAGGAATTCAAGGTTAAGGCGTGACAATTTCTAAATAGAATACCTGACGGCAATTAAAGTTCAATTACAACCTAGGATTCTGGAATTTCTCAAAAATATAAATATAAATTATTTATGACGTAGCATGATTCATAAAGGTTAATACAAAATGAGCCTTTTTAAACTTTCTGTCAAACAGTTATTATTTAATTGGTGTTTTCGGATTGATATTCACTCTAACAGCTTTTTAAAAAAATGTATCTACCTTTCGAGCCTTTTGAAAGTATGTTTTGTTTAAGATATTTAGCCAGGCTTCTCGCTGCAGCAATCTCTGACGGTAGTAGAATACGGGTCTATTATATAGTTATCTTCCCCGCACAAATTAGAAACAGCTTGTTCAAGATTGTCATAGCAATAAACAGGCTTAACGTCGTTGGAATAATAGACTTCATCCTAAATTCGCGTTCTTCTTCAAATTTGCATTATATGTTTCAAAACCCACTTTAATGTATTCAGTCGCTTCGCTTGGCCATTTATACCAAGCTCACTGCCAGATGTCCGGCGAGGTAGGGATATGTTGATAATACAGACGTGTCGTATTTTTTTACAGTCCCCAAGTACTATGTCACAATTTTTCGTTTTATGATCTTTTCATGATACTGATGTTTGCAAGGTGTATGTGAAATTAAAATGTAAAAACTCCTTAACTAAAATCTAAAGCATGAATTTTTTTATATTTTTGATGCTATATAATTCCAAAAAAAGTTTCGATGTTTCTTAACTGAAATTCAAAGCCTAAATTTTGCAGGTTTTTATTTTAAATTAATCAAGGTGTTCACTCGAACTTAAAATAATAATTCTTGGCTATTTCCAGGTTTCCCGATCAAAACTTGCATTTCTTCCGGTTGCTTTTTAAGCGTTTAGGATAATAGTTATTCAATACTTAATCGATGGGTTCTAGGAATAATAGGCTATTGTTTACTTACTGTTAAGAATTAGGTTAACTTCATTTTGTATAAAATTTAGGAAACAAGTCAAAGTGGTTTCAAACCTCAAAGCTTCAAAAAGATCTCAAAACAGGAAAAAATTGTGACTTTTAATACAAAAAAGGAATAATTTTCAATAAAATAGTCGAATTTTTCAACCAAAAAGTATAAATTTTTAACACAAGAGTTGAATTTTATAGTTGAACAGGCGCATATTTAAAAAAATATTTGACTTTCATACCCGTGGAGATAAAATTTTCAACCAAGAAGAATGAATTTTCGACCACTTATTTTAATTTTTCAGCAAAGAAAAAAATTGGACCCAACAGTTGCATTTAGAATTAGAAAATTGAAATTCAAATGAAAACAAATTTCCAAGATAAATAAAATGAATTTTAAATCAAATCGTTGAATTTTCAAGCCAGCAAGACAAATCTTCAACGAAACGTTCGAATTTTCAAACAAAAACTATTAAACTTCTACCAAAAACCCTCGCATTTTCAGGGTGTCTAGCGATCAAGCTTTTGAAAATTTTCGAGTTACAGAAATCTTAATTTTAAGAGAAAATTACAAAATATAATATAGTATAACATAAAATTTACCAAATTCACAATATATTGTAAAAAAATAATTATTCCTTTATACGTGCCAAACTTTATGTTACTTTTCTATCCAAACGATATCTCCTTCTAATAAAATAAAATAAATTTTTGAGCCTAAATAAGTTTCCCAGGTTTTTCTTGATGCTTCCTGATATCCCGGTTTTCCAAAAGAGGGTATT
>NC_046665.1:87772685-87788010 GCF_010883055.1 Belonocnema kinseyi
ATTTATATTTTATACGTGAAATAACGTAACCTCAAAATACACGCATTAAAAGGCGCGCGAAGTATTCAGATCATGAGAATCGCCAGCCCAGCATCGAAATCTAAAAATATTAAAATCCCAATCTCTTCATTTTATTTCAAAGCAAATAGAGATATAAATAGAACCGCCGAAGTGTTCCGACCGGCAATTGTGCACTTTCGAGTTTTCAAATTCAGAAGGGGAGAAATGGGTTGCGCGCGCAACCCAGGCATTTATATCGTCTCCTACCATATTCACACGGACATAGACGTGTAATAGTATTGAACCACGTCTCGTTTCAGATCTAGGATCACTGACCCAGGCCTGTGACTCCTTAAGCGACTCTCTTCCAAGGATAACACTGGCTAGACAAAGCAAGGTCTCGGAAATGGAATTGTTACCCAGTAAACACAGATAGAAGAATTATCGTTTAAAAAACTAATGTATCTTCCTGAATATCATAAAGTAAATCACGCATATATAATTTACTTTTTGAACTGCACCATAGATAAAAATATGTAAAATATGTGAATACATTACTTGTAAATATTTTTTTATACCTAAAGAAGGAAACATTACTGTGTTAATCTCTAAGTTAATTTGAATTAAAAATACTGATGGTAAATTGGTTTAGGATATTGACGCATGGGCTACACTCAACTCAAAATATAAGACCGTTTTACGGCATTGCTTTGGTTCAAAATCCGAGAAATAGAGACATAAATATGAAGGGCTACATTAATCATTTGTGTTATATTTGGAAGCAGGACGCACCCTGATGCAACTAAGGCGCCGAGAGTGCGGCTCTCGAGATGTTTGTCACGATTGACTGAGCACATCCTCCTTTTCGGCTCTGTGGCTGATCTCATCACAAAACTGCGAAGGTCATCAGTTCTGGGAACAACGTAAACCAGAAGGTCTTATATTGGGAGTTGAATGTATATATTTTATAATTTAACAGATCGTTTCGAATTTTTAAATTTTTGGGATGACCAGCCAAGCTTATAAAAATCATTTGGCTGTTCATCCCGAATACTAGGACGACGAGACAGTACGTAAAAGATCAATCTTTTTTCTTTAATTAACCTGGATTGATTAAAAGTCATTCTTTTTGGTAAATTTTCAATTACTTCTTACAAAGTTAAACTACTTTATTTAAAATTTATTTTTCTGTTTGAAGATCCAACTCTTTAGACGAAAATTTAACTATTTCGTTGAAAATTCGTTTCTTCCTTTTTTTAGATTAACTTTTTAACTGCAAAGTTTATTATTCCATTTTTGGTTGAAAATGTATACTTTTTAGTTGAAAATTCAATTATTTGGTTGAATGCTTACCACTTTTCTTCAAAATTTATCCCTTTATTTGAAATTTTTAATATTTTGTTGAAAATTAATATTTTTCGGTACAATTCAATAGTTAAGTTTGCGGCAAACTTCATCTAATCTCGTAGCCAAAAAATTCTGTTTGGTTCATAAAATATTTACACCGCTTAAAAGCAAACACGCGAGAAAACGATTGTTTTCAGGACATATTTTTAACTAATTGTCTATTATCAAAAATGAAAATATCCCGACCTGACCGGCTATCTAGCAGCGAGATAGTTTCGGTTATATGTTTCTCCGTCCGTATGTAGTACAATTTTCCAAAGAGGGGAAGTGAGGATAGGATGATTTTTTTACATTAATCTTATCTACTGCTTATACAAAAGATGAAATACATAGAAATTATGAACATAGTCTAAAAGGATGTCAAATATTTTATAAAAATGGTGAAATTCGATACCTACAGTAAAAATTATACAGTAATAAAAAGTTTGTCATTCAAAACCAGATGACTGTCTCTGTACTTATCTCCCATCTTCTCTTTTTTTAATTGTCTAATATCTTGCCTTTTTTCAAACCTTTTTCTGATTAATTTAAGCTTCTCAAAAGTTTTTTAATGGAGTAAAATAACAAAATACAGCATCATTTTCAGAATTATTATCGTTTATTTGTTTTTAAAAAATCCACGTTTCTTTTTATGAAACTTTCAACAAAAATTGGCTGTCACAATGCGATACCATGAAATTAAATCTTTATTTTCCCGAAACAGAATAATTTTTTTTAACAAAAACTTTTTCATCCCATAAAATTTGAACCTCAAAAGTCTTGAATGATTTATTTGGAATTGGTGTACATTTTTTGAATAAAACTTATTTTCTCCGAATTTAGTGACTGTTCCATTTAGAAAATCTTAAGCTCGGGAGTAAAATTTTGTTTTTAAATTTTAATTTCAATTTTACAAAATGTTATTCCATTCTCCTGAAAAATTTCCATTTTGTTTTTTATCCAGTTTTATCCAATTTTCCTATTATTCCTCTATTTTCTTGAAAAATCATAATATTTTCCTTGTTTCGAGAGCATTTTCAGCCTTAAAGTCTGAAATCACTTTTACAATAATTTTCACTATATATTTTACCTTTGAGTTGTACATTTTTTTTAACTCTTTTCAAAATTGATGGAAAGAAAGAATTAGTATTGAATAACTATTATTCTAAACGCTTAAAAATCAACCGAAAGAAATACAAACTTTGAGTTTTTGAATTATTTAGCATAAAAAATAAACAAAATATGCTTCAGATGTTGGTTAAGTAATTTTTTATTTTCCATTTCATATAAACCTGGCAAATATCACTTTTATGAAAATATCATAAAACGAAAAATCGTGACATTGTACTTGTGGGCTGTTAAAGAAAAACGAACCGTCTCTATTATCAACATATCCCTACCTCTACGGCCATCTGGCAGTGAGTTTTTTTTTAAAAGGCAAAGCGAAGCGGCAGAAAATTTCATTACAGATTTGAAACATACTTTGCAAATTTTAAGAAGAACGAGACTTCAGGATGATGTCTATTATTCCCAAGAGTTTACGCGATTTTTGGACTTATTTTCTCATGATGCTTGTCATCTTCCAACTTGCGGAATTTGCTTAGAGCCAGCCTGTTTCAATTTCAACATTCCCTACTTATTGCTGTGCTGATCTTGAAGCAGTTGTATTTGAAACATGCGGGAAGAATAACTATTTTGTAGACCCGTATTCTACTGCCGCCAAAGATTGCTGCAACATAGCTTGCTAGACTTCCAACTTTCACAGTTCTGCAAGTAAATTATATCATAATCCAGTAATAATAACCAAATGTTAAGATGATTACCTGAAATTTAAGATAATTGTTGCCTTTGTAACGAAATTATCCTAAATAGCTTATATCAACAGACTTTGGAAAGGCCAAAAAGGTAAGAAAGCTGTTAGAGCGAATGTAAATACAACTTCAACTAACTGATAACCGCAATATCGATATCTTAGTTTTTAAGTATCAGGGTGTAACCTCTTTGTATAGATCAATGATCCTATGACAACGTATAATAATTCCAACCAGGTTAAGGCATTTTACGACTTATGTTCTCATGATCCTCGTAATCTTCCAACTCGCGGAACTTGCTTAAAGCCAGTCTGCTGTAATTCCAACACGCCCTACATATTGCTGTACCGATCTTGAAGAAGCTGTTGCTCAGGTTTGCGGGATAGATATCTATTGTATAGACCCGTATTCATATGCCGCTAGAGATTCCTGCGAAACAGGTTGCTCAGCCTGAGGACTTTCACAGTTCTGCATGTAAGTCATATCAGAATCCTGTATAATAACTAAATGTTAAAATTATCTGAAATTGGAGATAATTGTTGCATCTTAGTTTTTAGTTATCAGCGTGTAACCTCTTTATATGTATCAGTGGTCCTATGACAAATAAACGTATACGAATTCCAACGAGGTTACACCATTTTTCGACTTATGTTCTCATGGTTTTTGTAATCTTTCAACTTGCGGAATTCGTTCAGTAAGCCTGTTGAACCACGTCCACTCCGTACATATTGCTGTGACGATCTTGAAAGAGCTGTTGCTAGACTACGCGGGGATGATAACTATTTCATATACCCGTATTCTCATGCCGCCAGAGAATGTTGCAACATAGGTTGCTCACGTTGGGGACTTTCACTGTTCTGCATGTAAGTATTTTTTTTATTTTTAAGGTGTCCCCTAAGGGTTTACATGAATTCCATTGCTTACAATTTTTCTGCCTACATATTTTTTATAAAATATTATCCTTACTATTTACAGTTATTTACAAATATTTACATAAAGTCTTATATCTAGATTTTTATTTCTATTTCTTGCGATAGTGCAGTTTAGGACGTGTTAGCGAACGAGTAAGCGAGCGATCAAAAGCGTGTTTGCAAGCGAAAAAGAGAGAGAGCTAGCTTCCTATATATTCCATTCCTCTTCTACATGCTTCCTATACATGCTCCCATATTGCCTCCTCCCATTTACATATTCTGCATTTTCTGTTCTCTTCCTTTTCCCAATACATTCCCTTCCTTACCTCGTTTCCTAATCTAAATCTTACTATTCTGGTCCACCTTCTCTCTTTCCGTCTCTTTTCTAAATACTATGGTATTCATTCCTTATTTATCGTTTTAAACCATTCATTATATTTTGATTCCTCAACTAACCTCCACTTTTCTATTAATTGTCTTTCCCACTTCTCTTCTTGCAATTCTGCATAGTGTACTCCAATCCCGTCTACTATATTTCTAGCATTGAAGAACTCACTTCTATTTTCTTTCTATTTCGTTGAGTATATGACCCTCCCTCTCCTTTCTTCTACCTCCGTCAAACACTTTCGCGTCATATCTCTACTCAATAACCTAAGACCAACCATACCAGCGTATCAAATAACCATATTCTCCTTCTATCCTTCTATCCTTTCTATCCTTTCTCTTATATGAGATCTACGAGCTCTATTCGTTTTCAAGATACGTTCCAAATATTTAAACTCTTTTACGTCTTATAACTGTATTCCCTTCCATCTTCCCGTCCTTTCTTTCTTTCTTCCTCCCCCTTTTCTAACCCGTATTATCTTTGTATTTTCTACATTCAAATTCAACTTTTTTCCATCTAAGTATTTCTCTAATTCTGTAACTAAACCCGCCATCTCTTATATATCACACTATTTCCTCTCACCAACTAGAAACTATCTCCTACCATTACCCTGCTTTTTGTCTCTCTAAAAATTGTGAAACGCCACCTTTAAGTCCATGTGAATTGCTTACAAAACACTTCCATAGACTTCATACAATTTTGGCACCAGCATCGCTCTCATATAATCTTTAACCTCGCTTCCTTTGCCATTCTTAACTACTGATATCACCAATCTCTTCCTTTTTCTTTTGAACATACAACTCCGTATACTCCTTTTTTCTCCTATATTCTTTTCTAAAACTTTTTTCCATTTTCTTAGTACCTTTCTGACTTCCTTTTTTTCGCTTTATAATCCTCATCCCATCCACTTCTATTCTCCTCTTTACTAAATTTATATTTTTGTTGTGCACTCTAATCCTCTTTTTATTTCATCTATCATTGTTTTCATCTCCGCGTCCACATTTCCCTCTCGCATTTTGATATTTTTGACCTTTTCTCAAAACTGTTTATTTCCTTTTCTTGACCAATCCCTTTTCCTGCTCTTTTTACCTTTGCTCTCTTTTTATCCACATTTCTATTGCCTTTTCCTCCCTCTAATGGCACTATTAAGGGAAAGAGATCAAAATATAATATCGCGCCTCTAGTTTCTTAACATTCTATCTTACCTCTTCATGCACTATTACATAATCAATTACCGTTCCCCTTTCTCCTCCTGCGCGTGTATAAGTATTTTTCGTCCTCATTTCCCTCTATATTTCCTTTAAAGACAAACCATCCCAACTCCTTCAAGCTCTTTAAAAACTTCTTTTCCTCCCTATTCAGTACCTTATCTTTTGATTTTCTTCCTCTCTCGTTTCCCCATTCCCTTCCTCCTCTATCTCCTGTTCTCGCGTTGAATTAGCCCAATTTCTTATCGATTTTCTTCCATCATTTCTTTCATCTCCCCTGCTTTCCCCTGCATATCACCGTTCACATAAACACCTACAACCTTCCACTTCTCTCCTCCCATCTTTACATCTTGTACTATTATTCCTTCTTTTTGTTCTTTCCTCTCTTTCTTACCCTTCCCTGTTATACATTCGTTCCTTATTCCCATCATCATTCCTCCTATTGCTCTATCCTTTTTATTCTTCGTTTTTTTCATTTTGAACTTTCCATTTGTAAGCTCTTTGTAACCTTTCCCTTACTCTTTTCCATCCCTTTTCATCTAGCCACGTCTTGATCATTATTACGATAGCTCAGTGTGTCAAATTTCTCATAAACTCCCTATCCTATCTCTTCAGTCCTGTTATATTCAAGTAACATAAGCTCCATTCTTCCCTGGATTCGTTTCTTGTCTTTTTTTGCTTCTTACTATTCCTTATTTTCGTATCTCCCATTCCTGTCTCTCATAGTTTTCTAGCTCTTCTTCCCTTTTCCCTTTCCTCTTCCGCTATTTACCTTAACTTATACTGCATCTTCCTTTCTACCCATGTCAAATCATCCTTTACTCTTCTAGAGCTTCTATATAAATCTTCTTCTTTTTCATTACTTCATGTTCCCATTTCTTTAGTTTTATCACTACCATTCTCACCTCTTTTCGCTCTTCTCTTCCTACACTCCGCACTTCCTCTATCTCTACCTTAGCATCAATCCTTTTTAGTACTTCTTCCACTCCTTCCTTCAGTTCCTTCCCCTCGAATCTTAGGACCTCTACCACTGTTTCTTTTTCATTCTTCCCTTTCTTGCTTTTCTATTCTTTATTCTATTTTTCTCAGCCTTTCCTTATCTGCATCCCCCCTCCCGTCCAAACTCCCGGCTCGAGCTTTGTATTTTCTTCATGCGAACTTGCATCTCCTCTATCTTTTTATTAGTATCTTCATGCTATTCTAGGATCGGTTCCAATACCTGCATCCTCTTCTCTAACTTTTCCCTGACTTAATCCCATTTCTTCATTTCTTTCCGAAGTTGAGTTATTTCCCGCCTAATTTCTTTTCTTATTTCCTCTTCCCATTTATGCGTCTTTTTTCATAAATCCTTATTATGTCTATCATAATTTCGCGAATTTCTTTCAGTCTTTCCTCTTTCATAGAATCGTTCGTTTCCTCTACGTTTGCTTCAGCCCCCCCCCCCCCTACTATTCTCATCCTTCTCTACAAAACTATGCTTTCCCGGCGGCTTGCACCGACATCTTCATTCTCTCTATTCCTTCACCTCTCCTCTCTCTTCCTTTTAAAGAAAGCCTCAATCGACCCCACGCTTTTTGCTCTTAATCTCTCCTTTTCAACCGTTTACCTGTCCTTTCCCCTTGCCTTCCTTTTTTGTTCACCCCTTTCGGTGTACTAGAAAGATCCCGCTCTAAATCCATTTTTTCCTCGGTTTCATTCGCTCCGCTAGCCATGAATACAATTCAAACGCTCCCACCTTCTATTCATCCCTGCCGATCAACCCAGTCCTCCCACCGTGCCAGAAATGCAGATCCATCCATCGCAGATCGCGCAAATTGTTGTGAAAAGCGCGTGCGCAAAAAATTATTAATTGGTTATTTGTTTCTGTCACGTTTCGTCTGGTGCAGTCACTGCAAAATGATGTACATGTGACTCAAAGACTTTTTCTACTAAAAATATAAAAATAAAAGCAAAATGAAGTAAATGAGAAACTCAAAATAGGAAATAGAATGTTTATTATCATTTATTTCTTATTTTGCGTTTCTTGTTTCCTTAATTTTGTCTTTATTCGTAGTTTTAGCTTAAATTATTTTACAAGAAAACACATATAAGAAAGGGGCATACACTTATATAGCGACCAACACACGCACGCTTCTGTAGTTCTCCTGCCCATCGCAGAATGCGCTGAATTTCACACTTTCATGTCGGAGACGAAAGTCCTTTCGCATGTAAGTATCATCCTATTGAACCACTCTTTTAAAACTGTTTTTAAATAATTTTTAAGCTTTAATTTTTCAATAATAATTGTAGAAATTAATATCTAAATTAGTAAATCATTCTACTTTTACGGAGTTATTCCACATACTATGAATCAAACATGTTTAAAGATATTAACTTTTTTAAGTTTGCCTATCCAAAAATTATATTTAAAGATAATTTACAAATTTTTTGTTTTTTCAAAAAGTGACACGATTGGTTTTTCATCACACATTTTTAATATACACGTTAATTATAAAACTTTCAGAAATAAAAATATTTGAAATGTCTTAATTTGAATTAAAAATACTTATGGTGAAGTGGTTTAGGATATGGACTCATGAGCTATACTCAACTCCCAATATAAGAGCGGTTTCGGACATGACCCTGGTCCTAAATCGGAGAAATACGGACGTAGACAAGAAGGCCTATATGAATTATTTCTGTTAGATTTGGAAACATGACGCAACCTGATGCAACCAACACGCTGAGAGTGCGGACCTCTAGCTGTTTGTCACGCTGGACTGAGCACATCCTCCTTTTCGGCTCCGTGACTCATCTCATCACAAAACTGCGAAGGACGTTAGTTAGAAAATTGAACTACTTTATTCAAAATTCATTTTTCTGGTTGAAAATTCAATTGTTAAGATTAAATTTAACTATTTTGTTAAAAATTCATTTCTTTCTGTTTTAAAATTAATTTTTCAACTGAAAATTTAACGATTCCATTTGTTCTTGAAAATGTATGTGTTTTATTTAAAATTTTAATTCGTAGTTTAAATGTACAACACAGAAAAAAATAAGAATAAAATTTGTTGCAGGAAATTATTTAGAGCGATAAAGTTTTGTTTGATTTATAAGGTCACTTTTTCAACCCACCCTCATAATACATTCAAGACTTAAATTAAAAATGATTAAGTTAATTAATTATTATTATTATTTCTAAAATCTGAAGAGGTGAGAAAATATTTTTAAAATAGTAAAATAAATGTTTCTCCCAAATAAATTACTGTTTCAGTTTTCACTATGTCAATTTTTCTCAACAGATTTATCATCAAGACCGGAGTTTCCAAGTTTACGTTTTCGAGGAAATATTTCAATTTCCATTAAAATATACTTTGTGTTCCTAAGGCTATCCGGGATTTTACCTTTAGATATTTTTGGTTCAGACCGTTCCCTTTTTGGCGCTACATAATAAATCGCGAGATTCTCACTTAGGAATAGTTTACCATTTTTTTTTTCTAAAATTTCACAATGAAAGTTCCTTAATTTAAACCTGAAACATGTCTATCAACCTTCATAATTCACAAAAAAAAATTTATATTGTAATTAGTAGATTCAAATTCTTACGGTTGGCCGAAAGGACCGGTGAAACACAACAAATTCGAAATGATAATGTCTACTACTATCGAACGTTGCTACAAGTCAGTTAATTCTTCTGTTTGGTCATAAATAGTGAGGATAATTCTTCCTTTGAATGTATTACAAAAATTTTTAAATAAATAAACAATTGGATTTTTTAAAGATCAATTTATTACCAAAGGCGGTAGATTTTCCAAAAATCCTTCCTGTTTTTTATTTTAAAACATATAAAGCCTATTTTTGTATTTTATTTTTTATTTCATGATTCTCTTGAATTTAAGTTAAAGGAAAAATAACAAAGTCACGCGAACAAAATAAAAAGTCTTGTCCTCAAGCCGAGGCAAACATTTCTATATGTGTATTGGGTCACTGAATCCTAATCCGGGGTTATTTTCACTCGGTCAGGTCGCATTTAGTTCCTAACCTCAAAAAAGTGTAAACAAAATTTCAACTTTAATCACATTTTTGAGATTAGAAACAAAATTCGATCTGACTCAGTCAAAGCAAGCCGGGATTCAGCAAACCTAAAAACGTATAAAAATGTTTGTTTCATCTAATAGGCAAAATGATTAATTTTTTCAGGTTTTTTTGTTTTCTGTGCAAGGGAACATGAAAAAATAAAAAGTCTTGTCCATCCGACGAGACAAACATTTCTATCCGTTTATGGAGTCGCTGAATCCGAATCCGTTTTTCTTTGACTCGGCCAGGTCATATTTCGTTCATAAATTCAATACAGGTAAAAAAAATTTCAAGTTTCATTACTTTTTTAAAGGTTAGGAATGAAATGCGATCTGACTGAGTCAAAACAACCCCGGATTAAAAATCAACGACCCAACAAACGTATAGAAATGTTTATCTCGTATGGTGGACAAGACTTACTTTTTTTGTTAATCCAATCTCAATATGATAAGAAAATATATACCTTACTGTTTGTGGAGTGATTTCCAATTTTTTTTTTAATTGGTTATTTTTCTTATAATTGCTTGACTTAATGGTGTTATTAGTGTATTCACTTGTCACAGATTTAAGAGGAACTTCTAAAGTTTTATTTAAGTATACATAATACCTCGCTGAAGTTTGCAACATTATTCAACTAGCGTTCAAATTTAATTTGAAATTCTGAACACTCAGCATCTCATTATCCAAAAGCTTTTGTACAATGTTTCTGCCCGGTGGAAGTGCATTTAATGCTTCTAAATCAACTCTTTTAGCTAAAATTTACTTATGTATAAGTAATATATAAGTAATAAAGAATATAAGACTATACTTTATTTATCTGAAATTTACTTTTATTTTCAAGTTTTACGATGGACATATTATTGTTACGACTGACATGTATTTATATTTTAACACAAAAAGTAACAAAAGAAAAAAATGCTTAGTGGCATAGGATTAAAAAAATTAGATAAAAAATCTTTTTTGAATTTATTCATAATGTCTATATTTTAATTTAAAATTAAAATAGTGGAATTGCACTCCGCTTTCTTCAAAAAGATATTTCCTGCCCATAATCACTGAATAGTCACAAACTCAAAAACACTATGTACTTTACTTTAAATTCATAACTTTTTTATATCATTAAAGTCACAATAGAACTTTAAATTTTATTAGGTCGCAACATCAGCCATCCTAAAGTTTTTCCGAAACAACAACGAGCCACGTGGCTCGAAACAAAGCAGGCAAGAGAACGATACTTTTGTTACAAGACAAATTTTTCTCTGACTGTGTGTAAAATTGATTTATTTTAAATAACATTCTTTATTATGATTTAGTCAAAACATCTAAAGGTTACGGATCGCCACATACTGCTAACGCACGTACATTAATAAAGATAATTTTCACTTAGGAAGTTTTTAATTATCAATGCAGAATATGAAAAAAATTGAATGATTCACCATCAGGAAAATAATTTTAACGGTCGGTATAGGTAAGGGAAACAAAGCCCTTTTCACTTTTATGGAAACGTACTAAAAATAAGTCTTTATTAAAACGTCTTGTTTCGAGAGCATATTGTGTCGTATGCACTTCACAGATAAAAAATAGGAAGAAAAATTCTACAAAAAATAAAATAAATTGTTTTAACTATAAATGGTCCCGATATATGGATTGAAAAAATTTGCAATTTTTTAATTTTTCGTACGTCTAATGTGAAAATTAGACTCATTTTTAGGGAAATATCACTGATGTGCAAAGGAATTTTCAAAAAATAGAGTTTGCTAGGTTTCACCAATAATACATTTGGTTTACTTTTCATAAACTTTATGTAACAGAAATTTTGGGAGGAATCGAAAAGTGGAACTTCAAAAAAATTATAAACAATAGGTGAAATTGAAAAAATAAATTTTTTATTAATCCAGTTTCAAATTATTGAATAAAAATTCATTTTCTTTAAACAGTGTCCATCTGAGTGTCCATTATGAATAAATTTTGGTTATCCTTCAGTTAAAACACGTGAATGTTAGGAATCGTCGGAAAGTATAAACGCACGTAGCACAGTAAAAACAATGTTTATTTCTTAAGCTCCTAAAATACACTTTTTCAAAATATATAAATTTTCTGTAAATTTTAAAGACAAAATTATCAATGGAAAAAATAAAAAAGAAGCTTCTTATGTGTAACTTTTTTGTACAGTACATAAAATTTTATTATGCTTCTATAAAAACGTAGACTTTATAATTCACGTAAAATAAATGATTTCCTCAAATCTTGCAAGATTTTTTAATTTCATACCGTCCGACCAACTATACAATTCCTTTTACTATTACATAGTGGCCAAGAAAACAAACAAAAAATTCCACTAGGAAATAGTTGTGCGAAGCTTAATTTGTACACAAAACAGTTTCAACGTTGTGTCTAATAAAATAATAAAAAAACGCAAAGTTCAAACACTCAAAAATTTCTTGAATTCCAAATTCTTCTCTCTAAAAAATTATTAATTAGGTAAAACTAACAGAATAACCTATTTCTCAGGATTTCTTTTAAGTAACTTTCAATAAAAGTAAAAAAACCTCAACATTCAAAAACAGACCAAAGTTCTTTTCTTAAAAATTTGTTAACAAGATTAAAACGAGATATCACCTTTTTTAAATACAAAAGTCAACCCGTTCGATTTTCTCGGCATTTCTGTTAAATAACATGTTAACAAAACTAACAAAAAAATTGCAATCCTCGCGAAACGCAGAAAACTTTCTTTCATAAAAATTTGTTACCAAGATTTGAAAAACAAAATATATTTTCAAACTAACAAAAGTAAACCTTTTAGAATTCTATCAGCATTTTTGTTATAATTCTTGTAACCAAGTTAACAAAAAAGCTCAACACTCCCGAAACCCAGAAAACTTGTTTCCTTGAACAGTTTTAAGCAATATTAACAAAAGATAGTCCTCGACTATTTGTTACTTGAAAATTTGTTGCCAAGATTAAAATAATAAAACACATTTCAATCCTAAGACGTGTCAATAATTTTTAACTTCTGTAACATTTATTAATTTTTGACAAATAAATAAGATTTTTTTCTGAAAAGGAAGTCTTACTTGCCATATTCTTCGATAGAAAAACTGTCCAAAAAAACTTTGAATAATAAATTTAAATCATGCGACCGGAAGTGATGCAGTATTTTTTGAAAGCCAGAGAAGTTTCACTAACTAAAAGAGTTTGTTGACCATTGCCTTTTTTCAATGTATCAAGAGGTTTTCGTAAAATGTCGTGTAAAGCACGGTCGAATATACAGGTACCGAAACTCCCGGGAGTAGGGGCACCACGGTTTATGAGACGACCTGTAAAGTTACAAAATGCCACGAGGGGCGGTGTAGATGAGTAGTAGAATGCGCGAATAATTTAAACGAGGATATTTTAACGGAATATGAAACAATCAACACAGAAAGATTTAGAAAAATATCACGTTTTTGTAAATATCCGAGTTTTTGTTTTTAAACTAAAATTATGAAGGATTATTTTCCAAAATTACGTGTCAATTATCAGGGTTATTTAAAATATGAATATGAAATTATCCTACAGGTACTTTGAATGCAGATCGGTTCTCTTTTGAGTCATTCTTATTTGTTCAACAGTTTGGTACTGCACAATTCCAGGGTATTTTCAACAACAATATTTTAACGATCGCGGGTACATCGCAGGTTAGGTTAACAACGTGGTTGAGACTAATAAAACAGCTGTACATACTACTTAATCGCAGCGCCTCCCGGTTCAGCGGCAATCAGCAGAAACAAGAGGGCTACAGTAATGGTGGTACCCCCACTCCCGGGAGTTTCGGGACCTGTATATACGACCGTGGCGTAAAGTAAACAACTTGAACATGTTTCCCCCAAATAAATTTTACTTCATTATCGCTTCTTTCCAACTATTGCAAAGTGATTGAATTTGAGTAATTTATACTTTTTTTTCAATGAAAACATCGTTTTTCGAAAAACTGCAAATTTTTTTAATTCACTTCCGTTGCAAAAAGAACTTTTACTTGAAAAACTGTATTTTTTCCCTGAATGACGCATTTAATTTTTTACATATGAAAACGTTATATTCCAAACGTTCCTAAACGTGTGGATCACAATTTAGGACCATCTAGAACACTGAGACAAAGGGGGAGATAGATTAATAGATAAGGAGAGTAAATGACTCAAGAATGTAAAGCTTCTTATATGTAATTTTTCGATAATAGATTCAAGTTAACATTTTAATTTATCCTTTAATTTACATCGCCAAAATGTTTTCTGCTATGAATATCGTGATTTTTTCCACACGTTTCTAGAAAAGTTTTCAAAATCATTCTACATGTGTTTCGATGATGATAATAATAATAATAATAATTATTATTATTATTATTATTATTATTATTGGTTATTTAATTTAATTATCAGTTGGTTAGACACTTGGACTTCACCTCAGAGGTCCGGGGTTCGATCCCTGAGCCGGTACCTCTGGAAATTTTTCAATGTACCTTTACCGAGGTTCTGGTGATTCGGAACCCACCTTAAGCTGTAGGTCCCCCCATCGTGTACTTGACTGCAACCCAGTCCGTCAATGATGGGGTAAAAACTAGGCTTTGTCCAATATGTCTGGGCAGACTGCTCTCATCAGTTCACTTGATTGCATTACAAAAATGCGTACGTGACTGATGATATATACCGGGAGAGCCCCGTGCAAAATGATCAAATAAAAATCCAACTCTAACCAAAAATGCCTTCGACATATTGGGCAGTATAAGCCTGTGACAACATTTCGCCACAGAAATAATAATAATAATCCAATAATCTGAGGATATTTAATAATGCATACTTAATTCATATGCGTTCGATTTATTGGAAGAACTTGCTCAATTGACACTACTGAAAGAAAAAAAAAGGAAAAGGTCCTCATTATTGAGATATTTTACTGTAATTGTATCACACGTAAAAATAAAAATGATGAATAAAACATAGAGGAGTATGAATCCAGCCAAGACAAAGAAGCATCGGATTACTTTTAAGGGGACAACATAAATGTTGAGGAATAAATGAATATTTTACGAGAAAAACATAAAGTCACCTTATTTTTTGAACACACCTCGTACTGTTTTAGTAAATATTGATCTTTTGCAATTGCAAATTCAACTATTTTAGTGAAAATTCGTCTTTTTAGGTTGAAAGATAAATTTTATTTGTAGAAAATTAAACAATCTGGTTGACATTTTGTTCTTTCTTGAATGAAAAATCTGTTTTATATAGTTAAATAGTTTTACTTTTAGGTTTAGGTAGTTTAGATAGTTAGATTTGTGACTGCATATTTTGAAAATTTATACTTTTTTAATTATTTATTATTGACCGATATTTGCTAAAGGAGCATCTGCATGTTAGAAATATTTGGAAAACGAATAAATAAAAAAATTATAGGGTAATCAGAAGGATTTTTTTTTGACAATTTCTAAAAATGCTATAAGCGTCGAAAGAAATTTTAAATACACAGTTGAATAATAAATTTTAAAATAATTGAAACTACCATAGTAAGTTAAGCCTTGAAATTACTATATAATTT
>NC_046665.1:87788110-87791381 GCF_010883055.1 Belonocnema kinseyi
TGAATCAATAAAACACATACATATATTTTGATTCTTAAAATCAGATTAGACTCTAAAAATTTAACTTCAAGGATATTCTTTAAAGGAATTATATTTTATATTATTACCCATCTATGGTGTTAATATGATATTGACACATGCAGGGGTAACTTTTGTGTGCTTACCCCCCTAGGACTTTGTGGTTTATTTTTTTAAGATTTCACAAATTAATGGATTACTGGAAGGAATTAAGTGATATCATTGGCCTTTTGATAGGCCTATTAGTTTATTTTTTAATAAAATGCTTGAGTTTCTTTGTCAAAAATACCTCGTTGTTGTTCAAGATTCATTATTTTAACTGAAAATTCAAACATTTTAAAAACTTTTTAAAAACTTAATTTTTTGTTGAGAAATATTCTTAAGTGACTATGAGGTTCAAAATTCAAATATTTTGTTGAAATTTTCATTATTTTGTATAAATCCGAACTATTTTGTGAAAAGTCAGCTTTTCTCTAAAATGTAATGTATCGCACCAAACCAGCTGTAGAATTTCTTGATGTCCGTAAAGTAGGAATCTTGCGCTAGACCGAGAACCTACCTTGCTCATCTACTAGAAACTTTCTACACATTAAATTTCCACATTTTTAACGAAAAAATTTAATTAATAACAGGGTGTGTTCTTGAGCCCTGAAAACAATTGCCTGGCAATTCCAGGTTTTTCCTAGGTATAATTCTTCATAGTACAAAGGCATTCAAATATTTAGCATTTTTAAAACAATCAACTCGGAACAAAGGAAAATTAACATTAAAGCAATCGACTCGGAATATGTATACAGTTTCCCGAAATTATTAAAAATAATTTTTCTTTTTAGGGAATATTCAGGTAAAATTAATTTCAATAGCAAATAGTTGAATTTGGAATAAAACTGACCAGTTTCCAATCAAATAGTTGTTTTTTGAATTAAAAAAGAATAATTTGTAATTAAACTGATGAATTTTTAACTAAAATGATGAATCTTTAACTGGAATACTTGAATTTTTAACCCAAAAAATGAATTTTCAAAGAAGAAGATTAATTTTCTACCAAAAAAGACGATTTTTCAACAAAATACATGAATTTGCAACGCAGTAGTTAAATTAAGTACTAAAAAGAAAAATGTTGCAAATAAATAGTTGAATTTTGAAGTGAGTCATTCTACTTTCAATCAGTTACTCTGACACATTATGGTGCAAAGATTTTGAAAAATCTTAACTTATTGCACTTTTCCTTGCAGAAATCACAATTAAAAAGAAATCACTAAATATTTTGTTTTTTTAACGGCGACACTATTCGTTTTTTGTCACACATTTTTTAATACGCAGACATCAATCATCAAATATTTGTAATAGCCTCTATACAGATTATTATTTTTTACATTCTCATCATTTATCATTCAGAAAGTATTAGAATTCTCCGAAATTTGACACCACAGTTTTTCAACGGATCTCCACGTTTCGCGACCCCCTGAATCCGAAAATCAAGTGTTTATGATGACGTCTGTCTATCTATCCGTCCGTACAGACGATAACTCTCGAACAAATAAACGAATCAAATCGATCTTTGGACTACTTTTTTAGGTCCTAAAAGAAAGGACGAGTTAGTTAACCAGCCATTTTGGATAAAGACAAAAAAGTGAGCGCATTTGAAAATTTTTCAGACCACTTTTTTCTGAATTTGAAAATTCTATGCCCAGATATTTATAGTATTTAAACAAACCTTTTTCGATAAAAAGAAAATTTCCAGAGATATAGCATTAAAAATTTTTTTAATGCAATCGAAATTCGAAATTTCAAGTCAAACAACGCACGATATAAAAAAAAGTCAAAAGAAGAAAAGAATTGCTTTTTGAAATCCCTACAAGATTATCATAGCATATTTTTGGATTTTCTGGAAAAGCAAACATTCAAATTTTAATTGCACAAAAAATAATCAAAAATGCCATTTTTTGGTCAAACTATGCAGGATACGAAAAAAGATGAATTAACAAAAATTGCGATCACAAAAAAGATCCACAAATTTTTTGATAATCACTTCTTGATTGGATGCCTACTTTTTGTTTCATTCGTGGAAAATAACATTGAACAAAAAAAAAGAAGGAAAAGTGACACAAGTTACGAAAAAAAATGTTTTAACAAAAACTGTTTACCCGAAAAAGAGCTACAAAGGAGGAGGGTCAATAAGGCCGGTTTTTGGGCCGTCTACAGATTGGCCTCAAACATGTTTTATTTTATTCATCTAACTAGGTCTCATAACCCCTTAAAAGGATTTTTCCTGAGAGTGATCTGATTTCAAGATATAGTCATTTTTAAGTTCGTATTTTACATAGGTTTTCGCACTTTCATTCAAATCATGCTAAGTTTCACATTGTTAGTATTGCTCACGCAAGATCATACTTAGCCAAAAACTGCGCACGTATATGCGTTACAACATATGTTAAAGCCATCATTTTTCTCGAGGTACTTAGCCTTCAAAATAGGGCTCATTTTCATACTTTATGAAAAACCGAGCGTATTATTTTAAGGTATTAATTTATTGTTATTAATTTATTATTTTTAAGTTATTTATCTTAAGAAACATTTACTGCCGGTCTTAGCCACTTTGACGTCCTTGGGCAAAGAGGAGTAAGATTAAAATCAACCAAAGTCAGTGGAATAGGAAACAAAACGCTATCGTTCATGTGCGACTGCCGCTTCGCTACGTTCAACTGTATGTGATATTACTGCGTACATACATACATCTGTTCCAGATTATTTTATTGTACTTTTATTTTATCAGTATCGACTAGTTTCATAGCGATTGTAAGTTTTTTGCACAGGTACTTCATAGGCATGAGAGGCTACACTTTTTTTTAAATCCTTATTATTTAATAGTTCTGTACATCAGTCTCAGATTCTCTTTATTTTTTCAGGTGAAATAATTATTTGCGAATTAAGTTTTAATAACCACTTATTATGCCGAAAAAACAGTGTTCTTGTTGCCGCAAATTCTTAAAACCAAAGAGTCATCTATCAGTAGTTCAGGATGAACGGGCATTAAATGTTCTTAAAACTGCTTTTAATAGCTCCTTAACCATTCAGTCAAAGGTTTGCGATAGTTGTCGATGCTTTTCGATTAAAAAGTGTCAGATTACAGATGCAAAAGAGATGAGTTCTTCTGAAAATGATTTATCAAATGTTTTAGAACCGGGTAAGAGTCAGATTTATAAAAACTCAGAATCTTCCAGTGAAGATGGAACTTCAGATTCTGACTGTA
>NC_046665.1:87791481-87793029 GCF_010883055.1 Belonocnema kinseyi
GTCCTACTTTATCAGATTTATTAGCAATAATTTCTATAAAATAATCGAAATAATCTTGGAGACATTTTTCTAAGAAAAGGTATATTAGTTTACAGTCAACCAGAATTTATGGTAAATTAGAGGCTAGGCACTCTGCAACAGCCTTATTCATCAGAATTGGTTTGGTCATCTGAAGATGATGCTGCTTCTCCTTCATTTTTCGACCAACACGATGCATCATTCACGTGACTTTCGAATTCACGTGAAGGTCTGGGAGTGTTTTGGTTATATCTAGAGTAAGCAAGATACCACAGAACACTGGCAATGTGAGCGCAACATCCTACCACTCTTGCACCACTTTTGCACTGACAGTACCAAACACTTATCGGATTTGGTCCAGGATTAGTTTCTATCCACAAGTGATACATTTTAGAAGATGTATGCCGAGACTGGATTTGTACTCTTAGAATGCCTTCCTCCTGTTTGTGGACAAGAAGGGAGTACATTCCATCATCAGATAAATGTCCCTCGGTATACGATTGGGCTTGCTTCAGCTGATATACTCCGAGTGTGATGTATCGCAATTCATCAAGAGTTAACCTAGGAAAATCAAGTAGTGTCTCTTGCGTTATAGGAAGCCACGATGCCCTCCTTTTTGCCCAGTTTTCCTTTTCTGCTAGCTCTTGCAGGCGATTAGGCTGCGAAGCCAATCGAAACATTCGTTCAGCGATCAGATGATCATCGGAATTATCATGAATTCTAGGAGGTCGGAAAGCATTACAAAAGGCACATACTATTCTGACGTAATCGCCGATGTATGGGATTTGACTATTTGGGAAAACATCACTTAAGGCTCTCCAAGTTTTTATCAACCCATTGACTGCTTCAACCACCCATCGGACTTTAGTAACGAGTCTTGATTCGTTTGCTTCAATCGTAGTGTGCTGTGATCCTTTTTGAAGAAAATGAGGCATTTTGGAAACGAATCCAAGATCTTCTAAAAACTTCAGGTAGTCCCGAAAACCGCGATCGACAACGATAACAGAGTTTGAGGGCATCCATGTACGCAGTTTTACTGAATCTTGTTTTAAAAGACTTTCAAAGATACTAGCCTCGTTGTTCTTGCGATCAGCAAGAACACATGGATAAACATGTATGTACCATCAGCTACAAGGATACATACATCTTATCCATTTGCGAATAGCGTTTTTGCCGTTGATGTAGTATGGTCCTTAATGACTGACTCGGGTGATATGTGACCTATACCAAGATGATGAGGTACAAAGGAGGACATCACAGCTTTCCTTGCTGCCGTAATTCCTCTGCAAACTCTTCGTTTTTCTATGCCAAAAATAGTTGATAAAATCGCATTGGAAAGACCTGTGCGCAACTTGATCAACAATAATGCAGGCACAAACGCACAGAACGACCTTTTGTCGAATGCACTTCAATTGACAAGTACTGTGAAACGTCACTAAATTGATTTTTCGTCAAACCGGTGAGCCTATAATAATCTTTATCCTCAAGCGCAGATGGATCATCAAAATTCAACCCTGTTTTTCTTGCCTC
>NC_046665.1:87793129-87797061 GCF_010883055.1 Belonocnema kinseyi
AAATACGAACTTAAAAATGACTATATCTTGAAATCAGATCACTCTCAGGAAAAATCCTTTTAAGGGGTTATGAGACCTAATTAGATGAATAAAATAAAACATATTTGAGGCCAATCTGTAGATGGCCCAAAAACCGGCCTTATTGACCCCACTCTTTTATTATGAATCACTTTTTGATGGGACACGCAGTTTTAATTTTAAGCATAAAAATGACATTCAAAGTAAAAAAAGATAAATGCGTGGAAAAACGACAAAAGGTAAAAACCAAATTGATAGAAAATGTTATTCAGCCAAAAACGAGATAGAAAGTGGTAATAATTTATTACATTCTCATCATTTATGATTGAGAAAGTATAAAATTGTCCGAAGTGTCACACCACAACATTCAAATTTTGAACTGAACGACACAAAATACGAAAAAAGTATCAAAGACTCGAGATACGTAGAAACCTAAAAGAAGACTTGTAGGATATTTTGCTTTATACATAAAAAATAATATGAAAAATAAAATTCTATTCTTAGCACAACAATGAGAGAGAGAGAGAAATGTCTGAAAAAAGTATTTTAGTTTTTTATTTATTTTAATGCGGTTCAGAAAACATACATTTAAAATTTCCGTCGAAAATCAAGCGCGCAGCGCGAGTGTTGCGATGAGCATGTGTATTTTAAAGCATACCGAGCTTTGAGAAACCTAATCTATAACTATATCCGACTAAGTAGAAAATGCAGAATATAAAAACGCATATAAATACTGCGATCTAAAAAAAATCCTACACAGCCTGCTTTGAGAATGTGCCCGCGAAAAGGGCAGATTTTTTTAAGTGAAGAAAGATACTTTTCTCCAGAGAAACTAATGTATGTTCATGAATAGCATACAGTACATGACACAAGTTTAATTTATGTATTGAACTGTACCAGTAATAACAATATTTTAACTATATAGATGTATTACGTGTAAATATTTTTAGGAACTAAGAAAAGGAGGCATTACTGAGCTAATCTTTGAATTAATTTAAATTAATCCATTAACAACCAAAGCTATCAATTTTATAGCCAGAGTTTGACCGCAAAATGTATGGGTATAACAAAACAATAAATAGATCAAAAGTACTATTCACTATGTTTTTGGGAGGGCTCAATTCGAATCCGTAGTCAAAATTCGAATATTTTGACTTCAAAATTAAATATGGCGGCTTTTGTATACAAAAATAGTGAAAAAGGTTTGATTTTTTATTTTTATTTGTTTTTCTGTCAAAAAACGCTTTAATATCTTATAATTTATTCAACCATCGGTGCAAAAAATTTTTAAACTTTAACAATAAAATTTCATATATATGGTTTTTCTTCAAAAATGGCGGACAAAATGCAAAAATATTCCAAAAACTGTTTTTTTCTATCATCTTTATTTTTCTCAAAAACTTGAAAGTTTAAAAGAGTTCTGTAAAATAAAAATGTCTTAAAATTAACCATAGGGCACTATGAAATGTTTTTTACATTTTTTAGAAAAATTTTTTGATTTTTCAAAAAATCCAAATTTTGAAATTTGCAAAAAAAAATTTCAAAAAATCTGAAAAAATTTTAGAATACTCTTTGACTAATTCTAAGACATTCTTATTCTTGAAAAATTTGTACCAGACCCTATAGATTTTGGGAAATAATTCATCAAACTTCATGCAAAAAGAATTCGCATGAAGTTTGATCAATTATTTCCCAAAATCTGTAGGGTCTGGTACAAATTTTTCAAGAATAAAAATGTCTTAGAATTAGTCAAAGAATAATCTCGAACTTTTTCAGATTTTTGAAAATTTTTTTAGACAATTTCAAATTTTTTGAAAAATCAAAAATTTTTTCTAAAAAATCTGAAAAAATTTCATAGTGTTCTATGGTTAACTTCAAGACATTTTTAACCTATGGAACTTTTTTTTAAACTTTAAAGTTTTTGAGAAAAACAACGATGATGAAAAAAAAACAGTTTTTGGGACACTTTTGCATTTTGTCGGCCATTTTGAAAGAAAAAACATGTATTTAAAAATTTTTTATTAAATTTTAAGAATTTTGTGCACAGATGTTTGAAGAAATTTTAAGATATGAACGCGTTTTATGTCTGAAAAAAAATAAAAATCAAACATTTTTCACTATTTTTGTATGCAAAATTCGCCATATTTAATTTTGAAGTCAAAGTATTCGAACTTTGCCCACGGATTCGAATTTAGCTCAACCAAAAACATAAGGAACAGTACTTTTGATCTATTTATTGTTTTGTTATACCCATAAATTTTGTGGTCAAACTCATGTTATAAAATTGACAAATTTGGTCGTTAATGGGTTAAGAATACTGATAGGAAAGTGGTTTCTATATAGACAAAGTGAAAGACCTTATGAGCTATTATTTATAATAATTGTACGTACGTGATGTTACGTAAGAGAACAGCTGTGAAATAGAAGAGAACAGTTAATTCGGTTGAAAGTGACGAAGTAGAAGTTAGTGAGTTTAGTATTAAACACCATGTAAAAGAGTTGAAGAATGGCAAAGCTGCTGGTATGGAGAGTATAACGGCGAAATGCTTAAGAACAGTAACGAAGATTTGTTTGTGTGGCTCAGCGAGTTAATGGTGATAATGATTAAAGGGAGGAGAGTATCATTCTATTTTACAAGGGAAAGGGTGATACAAGTAATTGCCCTTATTTTACGACCATAAGCCCACTAAAGCTAACACGCTAAATCTACAGGTTACATCTGTTTGTTGAAATGTTGAGTTTTTGTAATAAATATTTTGAGTTATTTGTTTAACCTTTATATATTTACACAAACACAAATAATAACTTAGAATTTGAATACTGAAGTGACTGAGTAGACGGTAAACAAGCCGAAGCTATTATAAAAAAATCATTTAAAAGAAAATGGAAACATATAAAGTGACAAATAAAGTTAGAATCCGCGCATCGAACTATAAAATTTCTGCAGCCGTTTTTATAAATAACGAATGTTGTTTCATATAGAATTTTTCTTTGTCGATACGAGTCAAAGAAAAAAAAAACAGTGTCTGGAGGTTTTGAATCATTAACTTGTAAATATTTGTACAGAACACACGTTCGTTTCAGCGAATATGCGGGTATTTTTTATGGTAACACTAGACTATTATGTGCACGCGCACGCGCGCATTCACTTTTATACTCATTTTTATCATTTACGCAATTTTCTAATAACAATTTATTTGTTAAAATTTTCTGAACACTTATATTCTTGTTCACATATTACGTAACGCTATTTTAAACACTTTTACCTTCCTACACCTTACCTGCGGTTACGTAACATTGTTTTGTATTAGTTTAAAAAACTTGATAGACGTTTTGTGAATAAAAATAGATATTTAGGATGACGTGCGGCATAGAAATACATTAAACAATATTTTGACGTAACACGGCCATGCTTTTTTGATATTTTTTTAGTTTCACACATTTAAAAATTATTTACAAGGAGAGAAATATCAGCAGTTTTTTTTAAACTAGAAGTTCATACGCGCGCTTCGCGCGCGACCCACTTGTTTACTTTAAATTATTGTATTTTTAAATGAACTTTAATATGATACCGTAATATTCATTTTTGCTTTATTACCTTTTATTTGTACACGGCTCCGCAAGGCTACCCTCTCAAGATGCAGGATAAATTATTGCGCAACACTAAACATTTTTATGCAAATTTGGAAAAAACATCTAAAATTTCGGTGCGTAAAAATTTTCATAGAAATACATGGTAAATGATCTCGATTCGAGAAGAGTCCAAATACTAAACCATTTCGAGCGCCCCTAGCACTTGGATGGGTGACCATCTACAAGGTACGAGGGTAGTTCAATAAGTCCTTAGAATGAAGTATAAAAACAATTTTTTTTGGGTAAATTTTTTTTTATTTTTCAACATAATCTCCTTGGAG
>NC_046665.1:87797161-87804632 GCF_010883055.1 Belonocnema kinseyi
ATATATCTAGTCGGGAGTGGTGCTGACTGAAAACAGATGATTTGGAGCGATTCGCGCGCCATCTGTTGGTCATTCTAAGGACTTATTAAACTACCCTCGTACGAACAGGTTGTATACTCGAACTTTAAAAACCCGGGCAAACTCGGAAGGTGGTTTTCTGCAGTTTTCCTCTTATCTGCCCAAATGTTTAGGCAACTGCGAGTAATTCGAATAAACTCATTTGTAGCCGCATTGTTATTAATTGAATTGTACTAAAATTCATACAGACTATTATAAAATTACTGGAGGAAATTAATAAAAAGAAATAATTATTGAAACTAATGAAAATGAAAGTTTTTACCCTTATACAGTTTTAATTTCTTTTTTAATTCTTATTAAATATATATTGCATACATTCTCTTAGAAAAACTAATTTGTTTAAAATGTTCAAATAGTTAAAAATCTAAAAAAACAGTAAAGTTTTGAATTCGTTTATGGAATTTTTTTTAATAATAAATCATTAGTGTAAATTTGCAAAGTATCATAGAAAAAAGTGATTGGAAATACAATCTTTGTTGATTCCGTACACAAATTAAACCTATTTTTAAAAAAATGCCCAAACTCTTAATTTGCTCATGAAAGTAGTTTAAATAATAAATCATGAAAATTTGATTATTATAATCAATCGGAAAGACGTTCTTAGTTAAATTTGTATACAAAAACTGAACCTTTTCGTTGAAAAATAGCAAAATTCTGAATTTTTTATGAAAATTCTTTAAATAATAATCATTCTTGTTAATTTAACAAATAACTTAGGAAAGATTCATCGTAAAAATAATCTTAGTTAATTTCGTAAACAAATTGTGTTTATTCATTAAAAAATACCCTTACTCTCAATATTCTTATGAATATTGTTTGAATGATTCATAATTATTATAAATTTATGAAGTATGGTGGGAAATGATCCTCGAAAGATATTCTTAGTTCATCCCGTAAACAAATTATGCCTCTTACTTGATAAATAGCCAAACTATAAATATATTGATAAACATTTTTTAAATAATTAATAATTGTAAATTTTTAAAACTACAAGTAAATAATTTATTTATTTCTTACTTATATTACTTAAATTTTAGGTGATAAATTTGAATAATTATTCAAATCAATGTTGTAAAAAAAATATTCAGCTTATATCAATTAGCCATTTTACAAAATAAGCATTCGACTATAATTATCACTAAAACCTTTAAATAATTTTTAGTAAATACATTTTTTTCAAATCTGAACTTTCATTTCCAAAATTTTTCTTTATTAATAAACTCGTAAAGTAATTCCAGAAAATGTGAGTTTTGGTAAAATCAGTTGTTAATTAATTAATCATTTCACAACATAAACAGCATTACACTATTATTTTCATGAAAACATTTAAATAATGTTTACATTATATTCTCATTCAAATTTGAAACTGCATTTCTCTACATTTAATTTATTAATAAGCTTTCTAACTAAGTTAAATAAATTAAAATATGTGCACATCTAATTTAGACAATTGAATTTAAATACTCATTTCACAATACGAAAGTAAAAGCTAATATTTAATTACATAATCTGAGAGGAAATAACATATTTATATTACTAAATATTAAATAATTTAAATCCAATCTTTATGTACTTTGATATTTTATTTTTCATAAATAAATTTTAATTTATATTATAATATTATTAAACTTAATGATTTCACAATATATCTATTAATTGAATAATCTTTTATATTATATAAAAAAATTATATGTTAAGATAAAATTTTAAAAATTATTCCTGTAACATTGAATAAACCAATTTAAAATTTATTGAAATTATATTTAATTTTAAACTTGTGAATAATTTTTAAAAAATATGACGTATAAATATATTATTGTAAAAATCATAAGCATGCGTATAACATAATATTATTAAGCTTTATAATTTTCAAATATATAAATCATAAAAATATTATTCTTATAACCAAAACATGAGAAAAAAATTTTTTTAATGAATCAATTATGTAAAATTTATAATTAATATAGCTACAATATTAAATAGTTAATAGATTTTGATTAGATAACGTTAAAATAAAAATACGATATTATTTAATTTTAATATATAAATAACAAGTTTTTTAACATTAAATCATTAATATAATATTTTTTAAGTGTAATTTAGCTTATAATAACTTTAGGTTTTAATCAAAATTTTAATTATAATTTATATAATAATATTATTAAACTTAATGATATTGCAATATATCTATTAATTTAATATTCTTTTAAATTATTCAAAAAAATTAGATTTAACATAAACTTTAAATTATTATTCCTTTAACATTGAATAAACCACATTGTGGTGTAAAGTATCTTCAGTTATTTAATGTAACGATTGAAGAATTATGAGAAACAAATTTAAATATTATATATGATAATAATTCATTAAAAATAACATCTGTTATTGAAAGTGAAAATAAAAAGACACAAACCGGAAATAATTATCGGCGATCGATAAAAGAAGAAATCTAGTTTTTTATTTATATTAATTTTAGACGTTGAAGAAAGATGTCGCCATAGAATAAACCACTTCATTAACTTGACCATGTAAGATTTCGCCCCCATGCGTTACTAATAGAGGTTACGAGTTTTTATATATAGGATAACCAAAGTAAAATAAAAATATATGAATGGGAATTGTTAAAAAGTTTCAATATGTAAATAGTTTATAATAGTGTACCTTTCGTTGATGGAATAGTAATAGAAATATGAAATCAAAGTAATTGAAAAGACTTCAATACACGAAAATTAACCGCATTTAAGAACAAATTTTATAACGTATTTTGAAAGAACAAAATACATCAGTTAAGAGTGATTAACCACATAAAATACAATGATAAATTTAATGGCCATTTTAAAATTCCACATTCAAATTATTATGAGCTTTACCCTACTTATTAAAAAAATAGTGATAAATCTGTACTTTATCTAATTCGTAACCACTTCCGAATCGAAATTTAGGTCCTACTTTAAAGCCGTAACTCCTACTTTAGTAAAGGCTGGAAGCTGTAAAGTAGGTTCTCAATAAGCAGCGATTTCAACGTAATTTAGACTCTACTTTGACGCTAAAAGTGTCCGAAATCGCCCGGTTTTCCATGTGTAGCGTCAAAGTAGGGTATGTATTTAAGATAAATTAGACCCTCTTTTAAAGCTCAAACTACTACGGTAGGACTTGCGGCATCAAAGCAGGTTCTCTATAATCTCACACCAATATGGATGAATAAAAATAAGTTTTTTTATATATCAGAAAAAATAAAATAATATCTGTGATATAAATATCAAGGATGTTCGCAGCTATTTTTTAGACATATTATTAATACAATTTTTTGATTATCACGCTAAATCATGTAGTACACTGAAAAAACCGCAAGTACTAAGAAACGAACCCGAGATCGCACGCACGCACTCAGTATTTACGAAACGCTTAATGCCCTAACCGATTCAGCTAACGGAACGCGTTAGGATGCCTTCGATAAAAATCATTAGCACTTGTCCAATAATTCAGGGTCAACATCTTTTTAAATCCAAAACAATTAATTGAATAATTATATTTTTTTAACTTTCCGTGTCGTTAAATATTTGAAATGATTTTTAAAGAGTTCGATATACATTGTTTCTGTTTTTTAGAAGTTTTCTACGTTATACGCTATAAAAGAACTTGAGGCTACATATTTGAATTTGATTCTGTGTTATTTATTACTTAAACGAATACAATGTCAAACTTGCTGTTTTTAATAAAAATATATTTTTATATCTTAATTAAGCAAAGATTTTTAAAAAAGTCGTTCAGCATCATAATTAATCCAATTATACTGAAAAATACAAATACTGAGTTCAAGATTCAATTTAATATTCATCAGGAAATAAGTTTGTAATAATAATAACTGGTTTTATACCCAATTGTCTCGTCATCTCAAAATTCGAGATCAGTAGTCAATTATTTTTCATACATTTCGCTCTTCTTATTGTCCAATAAATTTGATAACAAAATTAAAACGGTTAACATTTTAAGAAAAGAAATGACAAAAAGAAATGCTGTTTCCTCCTAAGCCAAGTGGTAGACAAGTAAACAGTAATATTCTTCTAAAAGATGTTTCAGAAACTCTCAATTATTAATTATTAACCGTAAGACTGTGATAAGAATTTAATGAAAATCTGTGAATTTAATTATAATTATTAAATATATATTTCAATATATTTTTCAAATTTTTTATTTCCTACGTAATACTTATTGTTAGCGATAGGAAATATTTTATTCTTATAATTTGTTGTGATTCTCAATCACCTACATGACTGTTTAATAGCCAAACTTTCATTAATTATTGATACAATTTTTTGTTAATTAAGTGTGCATTCAGTCATTAAGATGACCAATGAGGTCAAGTAACGTGAGTAAAAAATACTTTTAACTTTATTTTCATAAAGTTCGAACATTGTAGGTTCAAAAGATTCAATGTAGGGTCATTATTGAAGGTAAGGTTAAACAGCATTAAAATAGGGTCTTGAGTTGTAAAAATGTAGGCTCTAAAGATTCAAAGTAGCTTCAGAGAGGTGTTACAGCCTCAAAGTAGGCTCTAATGTTTCATTCTCTAGTTAATTGTAGTAGCATCGACGTTTGATAGTATCCCAATAGATCTTGCTATAGGTTGTATTTATATAGAGTAAGAATTCAATCAAAATACGAATTTAACTAAAATAACAAAAAAGGAATTCTTAATTGCAACTAGAACGTTTTGAACAATACACTTTCCCTTTTAGTAATAAATTCTACAAACGAATTTCAAGTTGCCCTATGGGCTCTTTATCTCCTATCATTATACACTTACTTATAATTAAAGACTTTAAAAATAGAGCTTTAAATAATTTAAGTTTCACACCTATTCTTTAAAAAACTATGTATATAATATCTTAAATATTGTTACTTTTGAAAAGATTGATGAGTCCTTAAATATCTTTAACAATATTAATGATTTGATTAAATTTATTATTGTAAAATAAATTAAAAATTTAATTAATTATCTTGATTTATTAATTATAAAAATATAAGCTGACTTAATCACTAATTGGTGCGTAAGAAGCCATCATGGCCAGAACGTTAACTCATTTATAATTTTCATCATTTATCTTATTAAAAAGTTGATATAATAAAAGATATAATACTAACAGATATAAAATTAAGGGATCATTAAATAAAAAAAGACAACTTAGATCAGATTATGACAACCTTATTATAAAATAATTATCCACTTTCTTTAATCAATAGTACTATTAACGAGATGATTAATGAAATATACAATAGTTCTTATAAAAAAATTAATTCAAGCTTATTAAAAAATTGACCTAAAATACTTTATTTCTAAGAGTTTAAGAAGGTCTTTAAATAAATATAATATTAATGTTTATTTTACCCACAATTATACACCTGATTTCCTTTCTTTAAAAACAAAAAAAGAGATATTTTGGAAAACGTATTTGGTAACCAAATACAGGTTTGTCACAATACTGCTGGCGATTGGACCATTGTTTTTACTTTGAATTGAAAAATATACAATATTAACTCGAGAACCCAATATTCACAAAATAATCATTAAAACCCATTTTTATAAATAAGTGCAGTGAAGTTTCCATTAATTAAAATAAGGAAACGAGTGAAATGTTACATATCAATCAAATATATCTAAATATTTTTTAAAATGAATATCTTTTGACTGCTGTACCTTAGTTTCAATCAAGCTTAAATTTCACTTCACTTTGGAGCGCTTTCGTCATTGGGAATTTTAATATATTACTCGTCTTTTTTTATACAAATTGTTAAACTGTCTTAATTTCGAATAAGATGTATTATATCCTACCAAAATACTTCACCACTTTTTTCTAATATGCATTCAATTTTGTATGCTTCAGTTTATAATTTTAATGTTTGTCTCATCTAATTCTTCTTTTCTGGCCACTAATTCTAGTCACTAAACAAACTACTGTACAATTGATATGTCACAAAATTATTTAGGTTTTTAATAAATTGAAGGAAAATTTTGTTTGAAACATCACATTTTCAAATCAACACTCTTAAACTAGACTCTATTAATAAGAAAATTGAGTTAAGCAATTGTCCTGATTAGTGTGTGTGTGTCACACGTTTTTTGTGAACACGATAACTTGAAAACGGTTGCAGAGAAATCGATGAAATTTTCAGAACTTATTTTCACTACTAATATCTTGAAACTGACGTAAGGATTTTAAAAATCTTAATTGGATTATTTTAGCCTTTATTAACTAGGTTTTTTATAGTAAAACTTTTTTCATTAACATAATTCAAAGTTGATGCAAAAATATAAAAAAATCCTTGCTTCGAAAAGAATCAATTGACCTACAATATTATTATATTTTATTAAATAGTGAGGAAGTTATCGATATTATATTTAAAATAGATTTTTATAGTAAATATTTTTTCATTCTCATAATTCAAAGTTCATGCGAGGACAGAAAATATGTGTTGATTCAAGATGAATCAATTGACCTATAATCTTAAAAAGAACACGTGCTAGTCACTGGTCACAGAAGAGTGATTGGTCACATCTCGAACATCTCGAATATGAGAGTTAAAATACCCGCAAATTTGATTTTCATGGTGAAAACCCTGAAACCCCCATAAAAATCATGTTTCTTTACGTTTATCTCAGTGAATACTGAAAATTTATAAAAAAAGCTTCAAATAAAAGTTGTAGATCCTTTTAAGATACATATTTTATGTTGAATGTGTTTTTACCCTACGACTGATGGTTTTCGACAAAATAGACGATAAATATGAAAAATCACAGATATACTGCAAAATGTTTAGCGGTGCGACTTAAATTGTATGAAAAATTCCTGGAAGGCTGGATGAACGTTAAATATTGAAAATCAGAGGGGTGCCTCCCCCCCACGACACGTTGGAAAGGAGGTCGTGTCTGACCAAAGTTAATTTTGTGACCAGTCATTGGGATGCCTTCCCGCCCCCCCCCCACGACACGTTGGAAATGGGGTCGTGTCGGACCTAAGTTATTTTTGTGATCAATCATTGGGGTGCCTTCTCGCGCCCCAGGACATCTTGGAGAAGGGGTCGTGTGTGACCTTAGTTTTTTCTGGGCCAGTCACAGGGGTTCCTTCCCGCCCCCTATGACACGTTGGAAATGGGGTCGTGTCAGACCTGAGTTATTTTTGTGACCAGTCATTGGGATGCCTTTCCGCCCGCCATGACACGTTGGAAAGGGGGTCGTGTGGGACCTAAGTGCCCCATGACATGTTTAAAAGGGGGTCGTGTCTGACCTAAGTTATTTTTGTGACCAGTCAGTGGGATGTTTTCCCGCCCCGATGAAACACTGGGAAGGGGGTCGTGTATGGCTTCAGTTATTTCTGTGGCCAGTCACTGGGGT
>NC_046665.1:87804646-87811111 GCF_010883055.1 Belonocnema kinseyi
AGACGTTGAAAAGGGAGTCGTGTGCTACTTGAATTATTTCTGTGGCCGGTCATAGATGTGCCTTCCCGCCCCCCATTACACGTTGAAAAGGGTATCGTGTGTGACCTAAGCAACTCTACACTTCGTACCGAAATTTCCCTTATTTTCTCGAAAAGTGTCAGTCGTTGGGTACAAATATGTTGAACATAAAATATGTATTTTCAAAGGATTTACAAGTTTTATTGAAGCTTTTTTGATAAATTTTCACTATTGATGATCAGCGCGTCAAAACACATAGGTATGCGGAGCTTCAAATTAATCAGAGGTAAGCGCTTTTCGGAACTTCACCCGAACATTTGGCGAAAGTTTGCGTATTGATTAAAGTAAATGCAAAAAACCGATCTAAAATTCAGTTTTTTGCGGTATGACTCTGAAAATGAAATTTGCGGCAATTTTCGATATCATATTCGTAATCAGCGCATCAAAATACATAGGTATACGCAGCTTGAAGGATTTTGGAGGTGGACCCTAAACGGAAGTTTATCCAGTGATAGTTTTTTTAATTGAATAATGAATCTTAACTTAATTTAACTTAGCATAAAGCTGGGAAGGAGATAGGGTACGCCAGAATTGCCCCCTTCCCTTTTCCAGCTCGCAAACTTACCATTTTAAATATAAAATTTGATTTATCTGATATTTCATTGTATTTTAAAATTTTGCTGTATTATTTTTAAATTTTTAATTTTTTGTAAATTTCTATTCTTAAATATTCTTTCTATTCTTAAACTTCAGATTGAATTAACAGCTGTTTTGTATATTCTAAAGGGTTTGATTTTGTAATCAAACTTTATAAAATGATTAATGGTGGCATACTAATTCCTTGTCCACTATCAGCATATTCCTACCTCGCGAACCACCTGCCAGTGTAGAAACTGTAAAAAAGATGATGTGAAGCTGCTGGGAATATTACTGTGAATTTTAATTATATTGAAGATAAAAATCACACAAATTCAGGATGAATTCTAATGATTCAACAAGATACTGCAACATTTGGACACATATCCTCATGACGCTTGCCATCTTCCAACTGTAAAATTTGAGTGTAAAAAAAGTTTGGACGCGTTCCTAATATATGATGTCCCTTTTGGGAAACGAGTTTAAATTTTATCTAGCAAACTCTCGACTATGAAAACGATGTGGATAGAAAGCTGGGAATCGAAAACTGATAATCAGTTCGAAGCGATTCATTTTACTGCTAGCCCCTACTTCATGATCTATCGGCTCAATTTACCTATATTACTGTTTTATCTCGAACTGAATAAACCTGCTGTACGTGCCACATTTCCGATCGTTACAAATCGCAATCAACGAATCGGATTTCATTCCTGGGATGGTATGCACGCCGAAGGCAATATCCCGATAGACAGAATTTCCCAGAGTAATGCCATAAGCTGTATATTCCGCGGTAAGATTAGAATTTATCGGGAAGCATCTGACCAATGGCGACTTTGACAGCTCGTATAGACTTAGCAGTCGAAAACGAACTTCCAATTTTAGGTTATTTTTGACCGCGTGGTGACTATAAGCTATGGTAATGAATCAAGAATTAGAAATATTAAAATATCAGACTTTACAACTCAAAATGCACTCCACATAGAGGAAGTAGGATGGTTTTCCACGAAAATAGGGGGAGTATTTTAAATAAAATCAATGTTCATAACATCTTAAACTCTATATAAAATGTTATAAATTCCGAAGGTTTCGAATTAAAATACACCAAACTCTCTCGTTCAGTCGCTCCGTTCTCATTCTTCCTAGAACTGCTGGCTCCGTCAGTTTCTCAGGGGGGCAAAGCGAGAGCGGTTGCGACATTATATATATATATATATAGATATACAATCCAATTAAAAACGAGTCAGGCGGCCCTCACTGTTTACGTTTCGATCCCCCCGAAACCAGTCCAAGGTCATTTGAAGGCAACCCCCGACACTTGACTGAAAGCGAGAGTTTGATGTATATTGTATTGTCAACAGAATAGTTAAACTTTTAATCTAAATAAATTTTCAACCAAAAATATATGAATTTACAACCCAAAAAGATGAATTATCAACACCAAAAATTTATTTTTAACCAAACAAATGCATTAAAAAACAAGTACTTTCACTTTCAAGCAAAAGATACGTATTTTCAATAAAATACAGTGAAACGCTTCCATATCGCCGACTTTGGGACTTATGGTGGGTGCGAACTAACTCATTATAGCCCGCTTCGCTTTTGTTTCTTCACGCCTGAATGACAACCGCAGACCCTGCGTACCCCGCACAGCTCCTGTTGCACCTGCCTGCGGCGCAGCGTCAATCACACAAGGCCTATAGAAGGGAGGGCTATTGAAGGGTGACACTTTAGTTTAATTTTTAACCAAATAGTTAAATTTTCAAGCCATAAAAATGAATGTTGTTGAAGAGTTTAATTTTTAAGAAAAACGTTCATTTTTGATCAAGAAAGATAACTTTTCTACCACAAAAGTTTAATTTTCAATCCAAAAGCAAGAGTTTTTAATGAAACAGTTGCATTTTCAACACAAAACATGACTTTAACCAAATAATTAGAGATTAATTTTCTACCAAAAGATGAATTTCCAAAAACAACAAAAAAAACAAATTTTTAACCAAATAATTGAATTTTTCAATAAAAAATCAAAGTTTTCAACAAAAAATGGAATCTTTAAATCTTTAGTTTAAAAACATTAATTTTACCACCACCAACAACAAAAAAAGAACATTCAAACAGTTTAATTCAACTTAAAAATAAAGAATTTTTTAACAAAATACATGAATTTTTTTCTACTAAATATTTGAATTTTCTATTTATACAGAATAAACTAAAATGATGACTTCAAAACAACAGAAATAATTTTTGTTAAAAGTAAACCAAATAGTTAATCTTGCAACTATAAAATATTTGGATTGGGAATTAAAAACAATTGAATTCAACCCAAACTGATTAACTTTCAACCATAAAAATGCATTGTTAACAAGAATCTATGAATTTTCAACCAAGAAGGTTAATTTTCTAACAACAAAAAACGAGCTTTCTATAAAACATTTGAACTTTTAACCCTAAAATATGAATTTCTAACTAAAAATTGCATTTTTATCCCTAAAATATAAATTTCAAACAAAAAATTTAATTTTCAACCAAAAAAATTAATTCTCAACGAAGCTTGTAATACTTTATAATAAAAAAGAATGAATTTTCAACGAAGCAGTTTAATTTTCTACGAAAAAAGACGAATGTACAACCAAATACATAAATTTTCAACCAAATAATGGAATTTTCAACTTAAAAATATCAATTCTCAAGTAAAAATACCAATTTTCAAAGTTGAAAACCTGTATCTCAACCGAAAAAAAAGTAATTTTTAACAAAATATGAAAATTTGCTTATAAAAATATATATATTTTTTTTAATACAATTATGAATCTTTAAAAAACGCGGTTTCTACAGAAGACTTAAACATTTTTAAAAAGTTGCATTTTTAACCATATCGTTGAATTATCAACTAAAAAATCTCAATTTTATAACAAGTCGTTGAATTTTTTACCAAAAAATATAATTTTTTAACAAAATAGTTGCATTTTCCCCAAAATAAGTAAATTTGCAACCAAATAGTACAATTTTTAACCAATCGAGATGTTAGCTTTAGCCATAGTTTTATTTTTTTATTCGGTTCTATTCATTCAGTTAGCATTGAAGAAAGACACGAGAGAAAGGGGGAAGTTTCTTAAAAAGTGAGCAAGAAAGAATTCTAAAAAAAGGGGGTAAAATACCAATAGAGGAAAGAATGTGAAGTCTCAATATGAAAGTGCTTCTCAAACTTTCTCAAACTTCTCAATATTTCCGAACATTCTTAAAATGTATTATCAGGAAACGTACTAAACTTTATATAAGTTCGTCAAGTTACTTCCACTGACTGTGTCGTGATAAAAATTATCTGCCGTCGGACAATTATAGTTCTTAATTGTTTGTAGCGTTTTTATCTAACTTCAGATCAATAATATCTCAGGAATCTACTGTGCACTCATGATGTATATGGTACAGGCAAAGTCCGATGTGCCGTCACACCGCACCGCAGTCTGACTAGTCCCTCCGCGAATTGACTGAGCGGTGTCAGGCAAAGTCCGAAGTAGCACTTTCACTTCGGACTCTGCCTAATCAAATCGTGAAGTGCCCGACAAGCTCAGGCAAAGTCCGGAGTTAAAAGAAAACCTATGTAATTTATTTTTCTCACTGCACAGTAGGCTGGCTCGCGAATTTACAATTCAAAATAGTCTACAGGTCGCAAATTTGTAAGAAAACTAATTGATTATATTAATCAATCTTTGTTTCAATATAATTATTTACTTATCGCAAATTATTTTGTAAAAAAAAAATAGAACAATAAACTCGATATGTATCATATTTAACGTAGTATTTTTCTAAATTCAAAATACACGACGAGTTTTCTCCAATTTTGAGGGCATTAAATTTGTCTTCGAATTTGATTTTCATTGATTGAGTTTCCGCTACGGCAGCCATCGTTAAGAATTTTCAAAAATACTATGGATTTATAAATATTATTCCGTAGCGATAAAAACAACTTATTCGGAAATTTACACTGAAACTCAAACCAAAAGATAAAAAATTTACATTTATAATACTTCCAACATTAGTACAAGAACTTCTATTCTAAAATCTTCCAAAATTGCACGACCACGTCAGGAACTAGATTAAACTATTGCCGTTTTCAGGATAACGAAATAGGCGCATCAGTCCTAAATAAAAGGGCGGTGGGAGGGAGGGAGTGGGGAGATAAATTTTTTCTATTAGTTACGAAACCAATACGAAATTAAAAGCAAGTTTTGTTTTGAAGTGTTATTGCTAAACCATTTTCAAACCAGATATTCAATTTACCTATTTTAATCAAAGGCAGATTTTTTTTTTGTCATGCTAAATCTTAGTAGCATTGTCTGAACAGTGATTTTCGATCTCAACAAATTAATATTTTGAATGTTTATAACAAATTTTATAAACGAAACACCTATTACTGGCTCTTTCTCACTGAAGGGTTGGTTTTTACAATAAATATTGTAGTTTTTTTTATCTATAAAATTCGACAGTTTATCTTTTATAATAGAAAGTATTTTACACGTATATTGATCATTTTTCATCAAATTAGTCAACAATAAACCTTTATTGCTATTAATAATCTATTTATTAAAAATAATAGAATGGTTCCTTATATGGAATATATATCTTTGAATTCGCATTAAATAATCGGGTTTTCCTAAAAAGGCTTAAATTCGGAAACTATTCACACATTAGAAAATGAAAATATTAGAAATGAGTTATTTATGATTTCTAAGTCTATTTACGTTAAATAAGATGCATAATTTTCTTTTAGTTTTTTTTTGAAAAAATGTTGCGTGGAATGAATGTATTGAAACAAAAATAGATCAATGTACTCAACAAGTCATTTTAAAAAAGTAATGCTGATCATTTCTAAAAAAAAGCTTTCAAAATCTGTTCACTATTGCCATCTATAGATTATTCTGAATTTAAAATTCTTAAACCAGCCCACTGTGCAGCGGGAAAAGTAAACCCCAGAGGTTTTATTTTTACTCCGGACTTTGCCTGAGCTTGTCGGGCACTTCGCGATTTGACTAGGCAGAGTCCGGAGTGAAAGTGCTACTTAGGGTTTGAAAAAATGTGACAGGAAAGTATAAGGGCCTGTAGAGGATTATCTAACGAAGAATTTCACCTACCAGACACCCCTAACATATCCCCACGAGTACCTGAAAACTACCCTTAAAACGAAAAAGGGCAATTTTTCATGAAATCGACCTTTTGAACACTGTATTCTCGTATTGTTTACTTAAAATTATTAATATTGGTCTAGTGAATATATTTATTATCATTGGTTAATTAATTTTCAATTATTTAAACAAATGGAATTTGTTTAAATAATTTTTTTCTCGAAAATTCGTTTTTCCCCCTACAAATTATTATTATTAGTCTAGTAGAATATTTATTAACATTATTTAATTATTTTTATTATTTAAACAAATGAGATTTGTTTAAACAGTTTTTTTCGAAATTTGTTCTTTTTTCCTTAAAAATTATTACTATTGGTCTCGTGGAATATTTATTAACATTAGTTCATTAATTTTCAAATGTTTAAACAAATGGAATTTCTGTAAATAATTTTTTTATTAGAAATTATCAATATTTCTTCAGTGGAATATTTATCAACATGTTTGATTATTTTTATTTAAAACAATTTTTTTAATAAAAATTATTACTTGAATATTACTGATAAATTAATTATTTAGAGAAGTATGCCAAGACAGGAAATTATGGCGGCAAATAGTTAATAAAAAGAGTGTCAGTAGAGTGAATGACGCCTGAAACAAAGACCTTGGCTATTAATGGACCCAAGTGGGGAAC
>NC_046665.1:87811211-87836101 GCF_010883055.1 Belonocnema kinseyi
ACTACTCCTTTCCCCTGCCGAGTGAGTCACGCCTACCCCGAAAGGGAAATGGCTTAATGGTGTAATAATAATAATAATAATAATAATAATAATAATAATAAGTTATTAATTATTACTGATAAATATTCGACTAGACCAACAGTAATAATTTATATTTTTAAAAAATCGAAACGAAGTTATTTAAGCAAATTCCTTTGGTTTAAATAATTGAAAATGAATGACCTAATGTTAATAAATATGCCACAAGTCTAACAGTAATCATTTTTAGGGAAAAAACGAATTAAAAGAATATATTTAAACAAATTCCATGTGTTTAAACAATTAAAAATTAATGAACCAATGTTTTTAAATATTCCACTAGACTAACAGTAATAATTTTAAGGGGGAAAAAATTATTCAAAAAAAATATTTAAACAAATTCCATTTGTTTCAATAATTAAAAATTAATTAACCAATGAGAAGAAATATTTCATTAGACCAATATTAATAATTTTAAGTAAAAAAAGACTAGAATGCAGAGCTCAAAATGTCGATTTCATGAAGAATTGACATTTTTTGTTTTAAGGGTAGTTTTCAGGTACTCGTGGGGGTGGGTGAGGGGTGTGAACCCCATATATATGATACATGGGAAACTTCAAGTCAAACCCGGCACCTGTTAAAATCGAAAAATACAAAAATAAAAAATTATGGAATTTCTTTTTTTGGATTTGGAATGAAATTGGGGGGACCGTTGCCCTCTAAAAAATAAAAGCCTTTTTGAGCCACTCTAGTATACACATTAAATCCCCGAGATATTATTTATCTGAAGTTGGATAAAAACGCTGTAAGCAATTAAAAACTACAATTATCCGACGACAGGTAATTATTATCCGCCTCGTGATAAAAATTATCTGCCATCAGATAATTTTTGTTTTCAATTCTTTGCAGCGTTTTTATCCAAATTCAGATAAATAATGTCTCGAAAATTTACTGCGTATGCATGTATATTGCACATAACATACGTTTGCTCAGTATAAATCTTTTCCTAAACATGATAAATTTCAAGACAGTAATCGAATTGGGAATCCGTCTGAGAATCGTGATACATTGAAACATTTTTTAAGTCGTTATACTTCTCGTTCTGTCAAAAACTTATAAGCTTGGTTTGAGATTTCTCTTAGAAATCCGGCTCAACGTTATCCGGAAATTCTGAAAAATTCGAGTTCGTGCTTGATAAAAAGTTGGAAGCATTTTGCTACTGTTGGTTATCGAGAGATGGTTCTTCAGGTCTGTAGATGTAACAAGAAGAGTTTTCTCATTGAACCGTTTAAGTCTCTGGGGCTTGATACTTGCTTGGCGCTAAGTCGTAGAAAATCTTGTTTTTCTTAAAGCGAAAGGAGAATTGCTCCTGGTCTATGAGGAATGGTTGGATTTTCAAAAAAGTTACTCAAAATAATTCCAAAAATGACAGGGTAATTTTTTTCGAGATATTATAGTGGCGTCCTAGTAAAATACAAATACTACCTATCGTATAACAACACTATCTAACAATTTCAACTCGATATTTTACAGCACGTAACCCTCGCATTTATTTATCGTTTGATTAAAAAATGAAGGAGGGCGAAAAGCCGGAAACCTGAAAAATATTATATATTTATAGAGAAGCGTAGAGTTTGCATATCAAGAAACGTTAAGTAAATATTATTGACTGAACTGCACCATGCTAAACTGCAAACAAAATCGTTCCCGTTACGGGAATTTTATTTGTAGAACTCCATGATCTCACACCTGGAAAAGCTGTTTGTAAACGTACATATGCCTATATGCAGCCTATAACCTACTAAAAAGTAATCAGCTTTACTCGTCAGAATACTCGTAAAGATTTTACGAGTACTTAAAAGCCTTTATCGTATTTACTACTACGTGACACGGACTGCGAATCTTTATTAGACCAATGTACGCAGTCGCGTAAATATCTAACCACGTACGCGACGCATTTCCGGATGACGAAATACGCCCAACAAAGAAGGTGCATTAAATTTGACCAAAAACTTTATATTTCAGTGAAAAGGGACCACGAAAGTGCACATTCCTATTCATCGCAGCTTATTCAGCAATTTCTGGCGAGCTACATATTTTCGGTGCAACAAAAGGTCGGATACTTTCTGGACAGAGTTGGCATACTGCCGATTAGTATTTATAATAATATGATTTTCAATTTGCTTTTCTCAGGAGCCAAAGCCTAATTAGTTTGAAAAGTGTAAAAAAATACATTTATAAATCGCAAAAATGACCAAACTTGAATAAAGTTTGATGATGTTTCCAGAAATCCTGGAATATTTATTCTCATATCTTGAAAGTTTTTCCAATTCCGTAAATAATTTAAATCCTCGGAAATTTGATGTATTTCCTTGGATTATTTTTGAATGTCATAAAACCATATATTAGGTTCCGTAAAATCGTTCCATATTTTCAATAGTTCTTAAAATTACTAATATCCTTCTAAATACCTTGAAATTTTTGTAATGTCTTCAAAATGTTTTATAATCTTTCAAAATACCATAAAATATTTCATATTCTGTAAAATATCTACAGAGCCTACAAAATAATTGAAACGAATAAAAATTCCCTTGAAATATTTGTAAATTTCCTCAAACATTTAAAATCCATTGAAATCTTTCTAAAACTCTCGAACCTTTTGTAATCTTGTAAAAGTGTCTTGAAATCTCTTTTAATAACTTAAAATTTTTAGAATCCTTTAAAATAGATTAAATTAACGAAATCAATCAAAAATGTCCATGGAATCTTTTTAAGATCCCTAGAATATTTAAAATCCTTTAAAATCTTTTGAAATCTCTTAAAATCTTTCACAAGTCTTGAGAATTCCTTGGAATAGTGTAATCCTGGAAAACTGACTGAAATATTTTGTGAGCTTTTAAAATTCCTTAAAATAATTGAAATCCTCGAAAATTTAATAAAATTCCTTTGGAGTCCTTTAAAATATCCTAAAACATTATAGATCCTAGGAAATTGTTCCGTATCCTTCGAAATTGTAGGGCATGCCTTAGAACCTCGCAAAAAATTTTAAATCCCTCGAAATAAGTTAAATCCTTTGAAACACCTTTAAACCTTTAAAACCTTAAGAATGCATTGATTCGAATCCATTTCAAATCTTAACTTGAAATCGCAGATATTTTCGTGAATGAAATAAGTTGTTTTTAAGCGGACATTAGGCGACACGAATTTTTGCGATTATCAAAAAGAAACATTTCTAAGAAATTATGCGTATTTGAATGTTGTACTTTGTTTTTCAAAAACTCTAACTTTTTTCTTTAAACCTCTATAACTTTGGAGCTAATTCAGATGTTTCTTATTTCCTTTTTTATTCTAATTGCGTTCAATAGCGGCGGTGTATCTAAAAAAATTAAAAGTCGATTTTCTCATAAAAAAATCCTTAAATTTTTTCCCAATTTGTTTTTCAATTTGTACTTTGATAAGAAATATATCTTGTATCTTTCATGCTGGCTAAAAAACTTTTGTAGCCAGGAGAATTCTTTTTTCTTACAATCGAATTTTCTACTTTTTCTTGGAAAGAATGGCTGATACGAAGATAAAAGTTAAGTTAAGATAAAAGTTTGTATGTCTAAAAAAGTTCTCCAAAACATAAAGAAGTTGGGGTTTCACAGTAAATATTTTTTTTGCACATTTTGAAAACATGAAAAAATTTTTTGGCAAACCCCGCCTTTTATATTCTTCCAAATATTTTTGAAAAGTTTTTGTTAATAGAAGAAATACACCCTATTAGCATTATGTAGGCTAAAGCACTTTTAAGGCCAGGAGAGCTTTTTCCCCTAAAATGGAGCACCTAATTCACCTAATTCACCTAATTCCTTTTATGATATTCTGATCAAAAATACATTGGTAACAATATGTCAACAATAAGTGATCATGTTTTTTATATGGCGTAGGCAGATTTAGTAATAATAATAGGAGTATATAATTTTCATATTCCTGCAATAAAATTTTAAACAAAAAGTTTCATAAATTACCAAAAAAATAGAATAAAACAGTATGATAATATGTTTTATACTTAAAAAATAAACGACTTATGAATCAAAATTTTTCCGATTTATAGTTAAATGCTAACTCACTGAAAACAGACAAAAGTAAAAACATATGAAGCAGTTGGAAAAGTCTTTCTTTAATCCTCGATATCTTCCTTCACAAAATTAAAAAAAAAACGTGCTTACTTCGTTTCTACGTTTCCTAATTTTTTATCCATCGCTCCGATATACTGCATGTATACCAAATTTCAAACGGTCGCAATAACATTTGGCGGAGCTATGAATTAATTTATTGAAAGTAAAGTGACTAAAATGATCACTTGAATTAAAAATGTGACTACAATGATTTTGTCTTAAAAAAGTGATTTGAGCAAAAAACCAAAAGGGACTGCGTAGCAGTTCTTATTATTCTTAAGTGATTCTTATAGGAATTCCCGAACTTTCAACCTTTTTTTTCTAAAATTCCTGTCTTTTCCCTGAGTAACAAAATGCTCTCATTTCCAGGTCATCCGACGGTACTAATATCTGTGATCTTGGGCTTATTTTTCAAAGTCATTTGAAGGTCAAAGACAATTGTTTTAAAAATTGAAATCCCCAATTTTGACACGGGATTCGGAAAGAACGAGAAATTGTACGTCCGAAAATATAGCTTTTAAATTGTTAAAGTGATCTTCGAAATGTCAAGTTTAAATGTTGAAAAATCGTCCAGAAGCTGTTTTCTTTGAATTTTTGAGGATTTATGGGCGAAAAAAGGTTTGGGGTGCTTGTTTGTCATGAGCCCCCTTGTCTCAAGGTCAAGATGGTCAAGGTCGTTGGCCCTACCCTACATTACCCTACGTTAGCTAACATTGGGTAACATTGGGTAACGTTGGGTAACATTTTCCGCTCTTTGCGAATCCGGTATCAAAAATAGGGGTTCCCATTTTAAAAACTGATGTTGACCTTCAAATGACCTTGAAAATTGACCCCCCCCCCCTCCAAGATCACAGTTAGACAGAACTATGTAGGTGTGTCGATTAAAATGGCCCACCCGGGATACATTTTTTTCAGAGAAGGTTGATGAGCAAAAGTGAATAGGCAAACAAAATATTTTGTCAACATTGTGTCGCATTACACTATAGCAGAAACACTATCTGCTATTTCCAGATCCAAATAACGGCACTGGCCGCAAGTGCGCCTGTGTTGTAAACCTAGAATCAACGATTATGGCAGTCCCATTTACCGCAAATGCGCGAGTGTGGCGTAAACCCAGAATCAACGATCAGGGCTAGCAGCTACCTGTACCTATAATTTATATCGCATTCTGCACCGGCTTGTTGTTATGGTGCAGTTAAAGGAAACTTCGGAGAATTCTGGAGCTCTTCAACATTCTATTTGCATTTTAACTAAAATCCACTACATAATTTCCTTTACGTAGCGAGCATATCGTAAAATGGAAAATCAACTCAAATAACTGCAGAGAGTTTTCAAAACTATCATCTCTAAGAACAGAATAAAAACCATGATTGCCGCAAAACTCAATTTCCAACTTAGAGAAGAATCTTTAAAAACATAAACTCAGAGAAAGTCAAATTGTGCAACTGGATTGAACGAAAAGCCTTGCAGGGATGTAGGGTAATCGGTACAAAGGTTGGTTAATTTTCCTCTCCCTGGCCAAATGTCCAGGCAAATCCGAACACTTTGAATAAAGTCGCATGCAGCCGCGGGCTTTATCACTGGTAGCGATTAAATTTATATAGTGATTCTAAGCCCACCTTAGTAGTGGAGTTTTCTGGCGGTATATGCACTCATGCTAAAGGACTTAAATGATACTTTAGCAGCGAGGGTGATCTGTTTATAGACCTCTGTTACACCGAGGTTTTAAAATAAAAACGCATAGTTCAATAGGTTTTAACCAAAGTGTTACGAGACTTAAATTGACCAGCACAAGACAATAACTAATAATAATTATTCTTATATGAACGAATAATTAGCAAAAAACTAATAATAAACAGTGCAAGATGAAGCGCAATCAGTTCTGCAGCATATTTCAAAAGTTAGGTTAATGCAGTGCAGTGCATTTAAATTTCAGAGTACGTAAAACCAATGATGCTGAAGGATGAAGTCCTTCCTTTTAGTGTATTTCTACAAATTTTTAAACTTTCAAAGTTCCTTAAGTGGCTAATCGTTATAACAATTACCCTAGCTCTGAAGTGAATTTTCAAAACTACACTTTATAAAAAATCAGAATTAAAACGAGGGTGCCCGCAAAACTTAATTTCCAACTTAGAAAAGAATATTTAAAAACATAACCTCAAAGGAAGTCAAATTGTGTAACACAATTGCACAAAAAGCCATGAAGAGAGGTACACGTTTCAAAAAATGAGTTTAAACGAAAAAATAAAAAGATATACCTTCTCATTCTCTAAAGTTTCTTCTTTGGTCAATTCTACAAAATCATTTTCAAATTCCCTGATTTTTCCCTGATCTCTAATTTGATAATAATTTGGTAATAATTTGGTAATAATTTGGTAATAATTAATAAAAAAATTCAAAAAACGCAATTGACTTCAGCGCAACGTAGTGACAACAAAATCCATTAAATTGAGTGAATTGAGTAGAATTGAGAGAAATTATAAGAATTCAAGTCAATTACAAAAACTAAAGAGAATTACAAATAATTTAAAATAACTCAGGATAAATTAATTAGAATTCAGTGTGAATTCTAAATGAATTCAAATTAATGACCAAAAACATTTGAAAATCTCTTTAAATCTTTGAACTACTACGAAATACCTCACCGCTTACGAATGAATTCTTTGATATCCATTAAAATATTATAAAATCCTGTCAAATTTTATGAAATTTGATATTTTATGAAATCCTGGAAAATTTGAGAACATTTAAAATCCCTTAAAATTGTTTAAATCCTCGGAAATGTAATGCAATCCATAAGGATCTTTAAGAATGAGTTGAAAATACCTTAAAAGAATTTCAAATTCCCTCAAATATTTCAAATCCTTCCAAATCTTTATCTTTATCCTAAAGTATTTAAATTCTTTTGGAATCTTTGGAAACCCCTTGAAATTTTTGAAATATGAAAAACTCCAACGAAAATTGCGTTCAAATCAAATTTTTGAGATTAATTATTGATTCCTTTGAAGCTCTCAACATATCTTAAAACCTTATAGATCCTATAAAATAGGTTTAAATCTTTCAAAATTTTTTAAAAACATGACATATTTTTTTAATCCCTTAAAATCAATAAAATACTTAGAAATTTTGTAATTTTTTGAAAAAGCCCAAGTTTTCTTTTTATTCCAAAATATTTCAAATCCTCAAAATTCTTATGAAATTCCTTGAGCCTTTTTGAAGTTCTATATAACTCCTTGTAACTTTTAAAAAATACCCTTAAAATCTTTAAAATCCTTTGAAATACTTTGAAACTATTGAAATCTGTTAAAAATTCATTGGAATGTATTAAAATAGCCTAAAATATTTCCATTTCGTTGAAATCTTTCAAAATCCTTTGAAACATTTTGAAGCTCTGGAAAATTCAGACATTTTTTTAAATAGCCTGTAATTTTTTTAATACATTGAAACCCTTTCAAATTAGTAAAATCTATTTAAAATTATTAAGAATCTTTTGTAGTATACTCTAAAATATATCAAAACATGCGCAATCAATTAAAAATGTCTTGAAGTCTAAAAAAATACTTTTAAAATTTCGCAAGAATTAAAGAAAATTCAAAAATTAGTATAGACCTGAATTTAAGGGTGGTTAACCCGAAGGTTACTTTATTTAAAGGTTTGGTTATACTTCGCAGTTACGTGCAGTGCTTTTTACAGAAATTCGCTGGATTTTGCCATTCTTTTTCCAAAATCCATGACTTTTTCTTGACTTTCCTTGACCAACAAAATGACCTTGAAATTTAAAAAATCAAAAAACCTCAACTTTTTCTCGGTTTTCTAATCCTATGGAAACCCCAGAGTTTAAACTGGGAGATTTCGAAATGATTGGTTTATAGTGACGACCCTTGATATCCCTCAAAGCTTTGTTTCCGCGGAAATAACAATTTCACAGGAAGACTAATTACTATATGCCAGTTGAATGCAGCGATCCAAGTTGAAACTCAGTTAATTAGGCGAGAGACTCGATTAAACGGATCTGGAAACGAATTATTGGCGCTGGTAGATAATAGGAAGGAGACAATGGAAATTTGGTTACTTCCGGCACCACCCCGGAACTAATACATACTATTTAATGTTTATGCGGGCTGATAAATATAATAGAAATGTACTGAAAATTATAATGTATGCTAGTGCGCCCTCAATCTCAAACGACCTGTGAGATTGGTCACCGTATGGTGGGCAATTAAATAACCATTCTCCGGAGTGGTTTATGCTACTGTATGAATGCTCATATCTCTACTTGCAATAACAGTCATTTCAAAAGAAATGCTTTTAACTACAAACGTAAATTAACCTTTGTTATTATCTTTTACAATGGAAATTAATTGTAACGGATATCAAAATCCATTGTTCGATAATATTATGAACATGGATACCACAGCCTAATATACTTGAAACAAGTGGACAAGTCACATATTTAAACCAAAAAATTGATCAAAAGTTTCAGCGCATCTGACAGATTTCGCGCTTCGCGCTCGGATATTTATTCTTTGCACTCGGAATGTTGGAATGAAACTTGAATAAAAACATGTCTTTTTAGAACAATTGAAGTAAAACTTAAAAGAATTCAAGTGAATTTGAAACAAAATTTCAATGAGAAAAATTCCATTGATTGTTGTAAAGTTGCTTAGAAAAATGAAAGAGAATTCAAAAGATTTTGATGAAATTCCTAAGAATTCAAGGTGAAGTTAAAAGACTTCAGGATCAATTAAATAAAAACTTTGGAATATTGAAAAAAATGCACTAAATAAGGTAGAATTTCAAATCTTTGAAACCCTAGTAATTTCTAAACATAAAATTAAAGATACAAGACAATTCAAATCAATTGGAAATAATTTAAAAAATCGAAAAAATTGCTTAATTTTAGTAAAATTTGAGTGAATTTATAGGAATTTATGGGAAATGAGAAGAATTCTATGAAGTTCATTTAAAAATCAAGCTAAATTTAAAAAACCATAAAGTGAACTGAAAACAATTCAAAGATATGAAAAAATGGCTTGAATTAAGTTTGAAACGAATTTAAGGTTAGTTTGAAAGACTTCAAGCTGAATTAAAAAAAAAAACTTGTTAGAAATCCATTGAATTGAGTAGAATTGAACGAATTTAGAAGAATTTAAAAGAATTCAGGATAAATTAATAAGAATTCAGAGCTAATACCAAATGAATTGCAATTACTATTTGGGAATCTGTTCAAATCTTTGCAACGCGACGAAATCCCTCACTTTTTGTGAATAAATTCTTTGAAATCTATTTAAAAATATAAAAACCCCTTAAAATTATTAAAAATTCTCTTGAAAATGCTGGGAATCTTTTAAAACTTCCTAAAATGTTTCAAATTATTTTTATATCTTCTAAAAATCCTTCAAAGTTTTTAAAGCCCTTGAAAACACCTGGGATCCCGAGGTTCCCAAAATTCTAGAAAATTCTTGATCTTAAAATCATTTCAGTGCTTTTAAATCTCTCCAAATTAGTAAAAATAATTCAAAAATTCTTTGGAATCATTTGCAATCCCCTTGAATCTTTTACAATCTCTTGAAAATTCCTTCGAGTTTTAAAAAATATCCAAAAATATTTCAAGATAATTCAAGAAAATTCAGAAATCGTTATAAAATATATATTGAATAGTGATCAATCCATCAATTTTGCTTGGTTGGAAAAAGTGACTATAGGAACTATAAATGAAAAAGTGAGTATAGAGGCTTTATCCCGTGCAAAAATTTCAAAAGGGCTTTAGTGGGGCGCTGACTACTTTTTCCTACATCTAGTCGGGCTTTAGAGGAGAAAACTAATCGGGGCCCATCTGGAACGTAACGCTGGGGCCACGCGGGCCCTGCTAGATGTTCTAGTAGGGTTATAGTGGGGTCAGCCCCTCTACCATTTAATTAAAGAGAAGATACGCTGCGGGTCTCCTACAGGGTACTGTCACGCTACTGACAGCAAGTTCTTTTATTCGTTCATCATCATACGACTGTATACGATCCGAATATCACTTATGTTTTCAAAAATTGAAATTTCATTTAAACATTTTAGGTAATTTTAACACCCACTACTGCTATACTCTAACGATATGACAAAAAAGATATTTAAAAAATAAATATTAATTAATTGCGAGTATTTTTACTTTAAATATTAATGGTCCTGTTAAGAGTGAATACATATATTTCATTTTTAAACATTATATTACTAATAAAATTTCTAACGCTACGGGGTTTCGAACCTACATGATCTATTCCTAAATCTATCGCCTAGCAGTCGGGAGTGCTAACCACTGCGCTAAACCGACAAGTTGAAACTCAATGAAAAAGCCATCCTCATAACCTACAGCTTCAGAAAGCTAAAACACAAAATTCAAACTCCCTTTTTTAAATTAAATATTTATTATTATACGACATTATTTAAATATAAAGTATACAAACGGTTAACTTATACAAAAATGTACATTGTACAGTGAAAGAACATTACATTTTTAAGAGCATTTAAACCTAAACCTAAAATGTAATTTCTTTTAACATTTACGATTTTTCATAAAGATGGGACTTAGAATTTTTTTATTAAAAAAAAATCACTGGCCAGCTGTACTTGAAATAAACTCTTTAACATTAACTGAAACATATCTGCCTGGCCTCGAAGAAAATATTAAGAGTTTAAATACTCATAACTACATTATTTTTGCATACTGAAACCTTGAAAGGCCTCAAAATTATAGTTTAGGCAATATACGACTTTAGGAGTTCTCTGGTCGGGGCCCCATTAGACACAGATAGATTTGCCATACCCATTCAAAGCATGGAATTCTTCACTAGAACCTGACAGGGCATCCATCAGTTTTTTCTAGATTAGATATTCCGATAGGGGCCCTACCAGTTTTTTCTAGACTAGATATTCTGATAGGGGCTCCATCAGAACCGCTCTTCAAATAGGGAAAAATGGGGAAATTTCTGCACGGGATCCTAAAAAACTAACTAAAAAGTGATTTGGGAAAAAATGACTAAAAGTGACTGTATGACAGCCCTGATTATTTTCTAGAGTTACTTCTTACAGAAATTCCTTGATTTTTTTTGCAAAATGTCTGACTCTTGAAAACTTTAATATTATAAATTTTGTTTAAGATCCACTATGAACTGCAAATATGGTACCTTAGAGACTAAATCTTGAAAATAGTGTTATTCAGTAACTTTAACTAAATCGGTCAGCAATACCTGCGAATATCTGAATCACAGGTAAGTTAATCAATTATAACTATTTACCACTTTGATTGTTAGCTAATAGTTTCTAATCTAATTTAAACTTCTTCCACCTAATGTTTAGTTTATATTAAGCTAAAATACTGGGGAAAAAATGACTATAAGAAAGAATCTGAAGAAAATCCTACAAACATTATTTGATTAATTGAGAAACTACAATCTTTACTCGACAATAATCTGCCAACTGCATCTCAAGAATTAAGTTTTATTTTGCCAGCACATCAAACTTAAAAAACAAATCTGGTTTAGCGCAAAAATAGCTTTGAAAAAACTAATTGGTATATGAAGCAAATTCTTAATTCCTATAAGTTTACAGTCGTACATCGTAAAAAAGATTATGGTTTTACATAGATAATACGAGAAGCTAAAAAGAACAAAAATGAAAAGTATTAAAATTAAATTTTTGCTTAAAAAATAAATACTCTCTAGGCGTCACTGGGAATCGAACCGCGGAACTTCCGATTGGCGATGGGGTGCTTTTCCATTGAGCTATTAGAGATATCAAAAAGATCATCTTTTTTCAGAAATACCCCTTGCAGAAATTGCCTAACTTATTTCCAAATACCGATCTGGGCCCGATCGGATTTTCCACATGTGGCCCCAAGGGGCAGATGATGTGGCTCGCACCAGTACCACGTCGGGTCGGGTTAGGTTAGACAAGATTATGTCAAGTTTTCTATTATCGTCGTGATATTGTTTTTATTTCATAGAACTTAAAATGCCAAAAGCAAATAGTAGATTGCGAGTTTGGAATCACAGAATTGTTGGTGAGATTTCTTATATGCACAATGAAGACAAAGGTAGGCTTTAATTCGCTAAATTCAACATCACAATTCATTTTTAGCTTCTGAAGATTTCCAGAAATGTATTCGAGAAAGCTTCGTCATTTTGAGCGCATTTACTATTTATGTGAATAAAAAAATGTTTTCCAGTTTTTTAGAATTTTATATTTTGTTGCTTATATTGTGAAAATAGAGATTACCTTATACCAAATGTATTCATTTCGAGATTAGTAACATTGCAAATTAAATGCTTTCTATATTTTCTCGAACATAACCTCACTTTTTAAATCTTACTTCACGTGCCCCATGTGCATTAGTCAAACAAAAATCATTCCAAATAAATATTAAAAAGATTCAAAAATATTTATAATTAGAATTTATTTGTGTTTGTGTGTGCAATAGCTCTAGATTTGAACATCGTTTGTCAAAGTATAATAGTTTTCTTCAAAATGCAAATTCTTATCGATAAATTCAAGCAATATAAACAGATAATCTAATATAGTATATTGAAAATGAGATATAAGTTATAATGATATATAATATAGAATATTGAAAAATTGAAGTTTTGTAAAATGCAAAGTCGAAAAAATATTAATATAAAAACTTTAGAAATGTTACTAATTATAGAAATAAAAAATTATAGGAGCCAAATCTGAGCCAGACCGGGTCCCCATTTTGGATGACCAGATCTGGGCCCGATCGGGTAAGGCGTTTCATTTACGGTCTGGTGCTAGACCGAAAAAATTATAGGGGCTATATCTGAGTCAGACTGGGTCCCCATTTTGGATGACCAGATCTAGGCCCGATCGGGTAGCGCGTTTCATTTACGGTCTGGCGCTAGACCGAAAAAAATTATAGGGGCCATATCTGAGTCAGACCGGGTTCCCATTTTGGATGACCACATCTGGGCCCGGTCGGGTAGGGCGTTTCATTTACGGTCTGACGCTAGACCCATTACCCTATCGGGCCCACGTTTTTCCCAATCGGGGCCCGACCGGCGCCCCACAAAAATTTCTGCACGGGACACGCTAATTTATGCCAGGCGTTACATTTGTGATACGAGTAATTTAAAGGAATTTGTATTATCAACAGACATAGTTAGCATCAAACAGTGTATATATCATTCCACCATCCGTGAAAGTAGAAATCAACACTATCGATCAAGTTAACTCTTTAAATAACAGATAATTAAGAACAGACGAAAAATAAACTTATTAAAATTTTTTAATTAAATTTTTCTGAAAAAGAGCTACTTTCTTCGCTCGTTTTATAAATGTAAAGCATGGCTTGATATCGTGTGTATTTATGAAAAAATATTTTTCTTTAGACCTCTCTAATAGCTTAATAGAAAAGCACCCAACCGGCAATCGTAAGTTCTATGGATCGATCTCCAGTGGAGCAAAGAGAGTAGAACTTTTTTCCGAAAAAATTAAATTTTACTATTTCTATCAATTTATTTTCCTTCTGGTCCGAATTAACGTTAAGTATTTTCTTTTATTGAAGAGATAACTTAATCAATAGAGCTGATTTCTATTTTCACGGACGGTAGATTGATATCTGTACTGTGTGATGGTAAATATCTCTGATCATAATACACTTTCCTTAAAAAATGAAAAGTTTCAATTTCAGAAAAATAAATTAAAACAATTCACTGCTAATACACAAAAACGTTTAATGTTGCGCAAAGAGATGTTCAAAAATTGATGAAAATCAAGAAAGCAACATTTTTTTGAAATATCAGCGAGGATCGAGACTTTTAACAAAAGAAGATGTCTATCAAGAAATCTACCAAAACAAAGAGCGTTTAGACAATATAAAAACGTCCATAGAAAAGCGAATGCGAAAAGAAGAACAAAGAAAGAAAAAAGCAAATACCTCTCATTCATTCAAGTCTGCATCAATGGATATACTTTACTCGCGGAAATAGAAAAAGGAATGAAAACGTTCAAGTTTCGAGCTATAACCAAAAGCAAATAAATAAATCGAAATTAAAAATGAATCTGATTCATTAGATTCATGTTGCTCATCCAAAAACTGCCCATTATAGGAAATAATTATGTTAAACAGCTCCAAGATATCTTCAGTATTCTGGATCAATTTATCTGATCACGATAAAAAATAAAATTCATTATCATCTTGAAATCTACGTCGTAATCGTTCGGCTCGTCGTAACAAAATTAACAATAGTATTCAACAGAAGTTTCTCGAATTTGAAAAAACATTATTCACAAGTCCATTGGGATGGTAAACAAATGAAAGACACTACCAATAAAGAAAATTCGAAATCACATGTTCAAAGAATAACGCTGACTGCTTCTGGCTATGAAACGGATAACATTTTAGGGGCCCCTAAACTTACTTCTGCAACGCACCAAGCAATGGCTAGTGCAGCTTTTGGTTTATTAGTCATTTTAAAAATTGTAAGTGATGTAATTGGATTTGATTCAAGGAAACTTGCTGTACTTTGCATGCCATCATCATAATTAGGAACTGATTATTGGTGGTGTGTTTGCATCACTGTTGAGACCATCATATGTTCAAAATATTCCACTTCTTGTAGGCTTTCAAACATTTTGGTCTCATTTGAATGAAGAAAACTTGGAAGCTTTGAGTGCCTCTTGATTAAACTCAACATCCGCTCAAGAACTGAGAATTGATGCAATATCATTTCTGCATCATATTCTGAAAAGAAACAGTGCCTATATTCCAAGAAATTATTACAGAGAAATGTTTCCTTATAATAAAAGATACCATTTTAAAATACATAGTACATATTATCTAGCCAGGTAGATGCCAAAAGTCATTTATTTTATGAAGATTTAGCTTCCCAGTGGACAATTTCAAATGTGAACAAAAAAATCGAAAATCTTCAATAGTTTGAAGGCTTATTTGCTGCTCTTATTTATGTGAAAGGCTGGCTTACTACTTTTGCGCCAGATAAAAGAATGTGAGACTATCAATAAAATAGTTTCAAAAGAAGCTATTAATAAGCTGAAAATGCATATTTATGGTAACTTTTATTTTTTGTTTTATTTATATTTATTTATTATATATATTAAATACTATTGATTATTTTTCTACATAGTCTCCTTCACGCTCTACACATTTTTTATTATTATTTATTATTTATAAGGTTCAGGTACACTTTTTCAAAGTACTTTCTAATTTATTATGTTGACATAGCTACGAAAAATTTGCTTTTTATAAACTCCAATAAAATTAAAACCTCCATTTTCAATATTTAAAATAACCTATAAAGTTTGTGCCCTAGACTTCGTTAGCAATTAAATATTCTAAAATATTAGCAATGAAATGTTTTCAAATTTTGTAGTTTTCTAAAAAAGTAGAAAGTTAGGCTCAAAAATGTATGATAATAATTTTCAGAGGCTAAAGAGGTTCTTTTTAGTTATAATTAAGCAGATGTCCAAAAAGAACCATATTTTTCTCTACTATTTCAATTGACAAATCTGACAATAATCTGAGAATAACATTCCGAAAAAGTTAGTGTTCAATAAAAGCAGAAGCTGCAAAATACTTTCACCTCTCTTAAAGAAGATTGGCATACACACAAACAGAAGCACTTAATTATGGAATCTCAATGGCCCAGAAAAAGCGTTAAAAGAGCGATGTAAACCTGACAGCACCAGCTCATCCAACCACGATGTCTCCTATTTCATAATTAAGGGCTCATTAAGGGCTCATTAAGGGCTCATTTAATGCCCCATTGCCAAATTTTCAGCTCTTCATTTTTTTTTAATATGCATAGTGCTGCCAGCTTTACTTCAAGTCAGCAGTGCCACTCGAGAATTTTGTCAAAAAATATAATATCAAATTCCCCCTCTGGCAGAAATTTCTGTCTTATTTACGACTCCAGAAATCCCTTAAAATAATGTCCTACCTTCAAAATTAAAAAAGGTCGCTAAGGGCAAAAAGCCAGGACATGAATTTTTGTTTTGAGACTAAGACAGTCATCCAGCCTGATTTTTGAGTAAGGTTTTCAATTTTTTATAAGTAAACAAATATAACGAAAAAAAGGCATCTTTTCTATTTGACGTTGCCGGTGCTCGTCAATAATAGGATAATGGTTGAAATCAATTAAGTTGCATAAAATAGAATTAGTTAAAGTTATTCCAATATTAGACAATAAACAAAAAAAATTGTTATAAACAAATTATTTGTTGCAAAAATTTTTTCTACGATTTTTCATAAATACACGTTTTTTCAAGTTATGTTGCGAGAAATTGGAATCAAAACAATATCATGTAAAAAAATCTCTATTCTGACTAAAACTGTTTATATTTTGAAAAAATTTAGTGTATAAATGCAGTAATCAAGCATTTTTCGACAGAAATATTGGTTTTTTCTATGCCAATTTTTTGAAATTTGGAAATTTATAATTTTAGCAAAATTCATAATTTGTTGATTAATCTTATGATTTTTTAAACTAATTTAATCAAAAATCATTATTTGGGATTTTGTCGACAGAAAAACTCGGCTTTTTTTGATTTCAGTCTTTTTAATTGGGAAGTTCATGATGATTTCAGCGATATTCAAAATTGGTTCATAAATTTTATATTTTTTTAAAAACAAATTTAATAAACAAATGCATTATTCGAGCATCTGTCGATGGAAAATTTATTTTCTCCGATATCCTAATTAAAATTGTTAAAATAGAAAAAAAACTTATTTTTCTGTAGACAAATGCCTGATCAATGCATTTGTTCATCAAATCTGTTTAAAGAAATGATAAAATTTATCAACTTATTATGAATGTTGCTGAAATTCATATCAAGTTCCCATCTAAAAAGACTGCCATTGAAAAACCCGAATTTTTCTGCCGACAAATGCCCGTCTAATGCATTTATTTATTAAATTTGTTTAAAATATCATAAGATTAATAAACAAAGTACGAATTTTGCTGCAAATATCATGAAGTTTCGAATTTAAAAAAATGTACATAGAAAAAAACGAATTTTTCTAGCGGAAAATTCCTGATTACTGCATTTGTTCATGAAATGTCTTGCAATATAACTGGAAAAAACGTATGACTATGGAAAATCATTTAAAAAAACATTTTTTCAAAAAACAATTTGTTTATAAAAATTTTTTGTTTAATAATATATATAATATTGGAATATATTTAGCTAATATTAGTATATGAAAATTAGACGATTTCAGCACTTTTCCTGTTATTGACGAGCATTGTGAACGTCAAAAAGAACAAATGGCCATTTTTTCGTCATAGTTGTTTATTTATAAAAAATTGAAAACCTAATAGAAAAATCAGGCTCGACAACCCTCTTAGAAATCTTAACAGTTTTTTTTTTCAAATTTTTTTTGTTCAAATCGCACTATCACCAAATTACTATTGTCGATGTTTTGACTTCTAGTTTTAACAAATCTGTGCACAAGTGTAAGGAATCTATAAAGACCGAGCGCGGGGCGCGAGGTAAATATATTATCGATTATAAATCATTTTTTGATAGCATGCTTATTTTGTGTTTTGATTGTGAAAAACGATAATAACAATAAAAGAATCAGCCAGCTGCGTGGGGACATTCTTACCACAACTAATGTTTTTTAATTTTTTCTTCGTCTCGTGTGTGGGTTTTCAAAAAATATACTTTTTTAAAAATTTTCCTAATGCTATTTTTCACAAAAAACCCAAAAAAAGAAGTATCAAAACATTATGCATGGCAAATTAATGAATCTTTACACTCTTATCAAGAGAAGGTATTAGATTTGTGTAAAAATTGCCCCCCCCCCCCCGTTTTTGTCAAATGTCCATGTTTTGAGACCCCTTAAATCCGAAAACAGGTTTTTACCAATGTGTCTGTCTGTCCGTCCGTGGATGGTTTTTTTGTTAACACGACAACTTTCAAAAGAATTGACTGATTGGATTTTCCATTAGTAAATTATTTTACTATCTTCAAATGAAAGTCGAGTTCGTTAGACAGCCGTTTTGGATAAATATTCAAAAAGTGAGCACATTTTGAATATTTCGGAGATCAGTTTTTTCAGATTTCAAAATTTTTCTCTACGGATGTTTATACTATTCCAAAAGACAAACAAGTTATCCTAATGATTTTTTTGATAAAAGCAAAATTTACCACAGTTATAGCATTTACAAAATACCAAAAAACACAGTGAAATGAACATTTTAAGCCAAATAACGCGCATATTGTAAAGAAAAATGACTTATTTGGTTCAGAATAACGTACAGCCCACAAAACTTCACCGATTTTTCAATTTTTTTATAAATAAACAAATATGACGAAAAAATGGCCTTTTTTCTATTTGACATTCCCGGTGCTTGTCAATAACAGAAAAATAGTTGAAATAGCTTAAGTTACAAAAAATAGAATTAATTAAAGATATTCCAATATTAGAAAATATACAAAAAAAATTGTTATTAACAAATTATTTGTTGAAAACTTTTTTCTGCGATTTTCCATAAATACATGTTTTTACATTCTCATCATTTATGATTGAGAAAGTATTAGAATTGTCGGATATTTGACATCACAGTTTTTCAACGGATCTCCACGTTTCGAGACCCCCTGAATCCGAAAATCAGATTTTTACGATGGCCTCCGTAAACACGATATTTTTCGAAAAAATGAACGAATCAAATTTTTTAAATCATCCGGAAATCAAAATTTTAAGCCAAAAAACGCACGATATGGAAAAATACAAGAGAAAAAAAGCATTTCTTTTTGAAAGCCCTAAAATATTATCATAACAAATTTTTGGATTTTCTTCAAAAATTGAAAATTTAAATTTTGATTGCACAAAAAATAATAAAAAATATAAAATTCCCTTTTGTGGACAAACTATGTAGGGTACGAAAAAAGATGAATCAACAAAAAATTTTCTCCGAAAAAGGATCTACAATTTCGTTAAGAATCAATTTTTGATAGGAAGCGTACTTTTTGTATTATTCGTGGAAAATAACATTGAAAAAAAATAAAATAAAAATAAATGTGTAGAAATACGACGAAAGTTACGAGAAAAAAAAGTCAACAAAACCTGTTTACAAATGTCTGTCGGAAATCGAGGGCGCAGCGCGAGTGTCACGATGAGAATGTGTACCTCAAAGTCTACAGAGCTTTGAGGAACTTAATCTTTGACTATACTTAATTAAGTAGACAATTCAGAATATGAAGACGCATATAAATACTGCCATCTAAAAGAGATCTTTTTGACCAATTTTTTTTCAAGCATTCCAAATGCAAAGAATAAATATCCGAGCGCGAAGCGCGATGTGTAATTATGCCCGAGCGCGAAGCGCGAGATTCAACCGTCGCGCGCCCTAGGCGCGCTCAAACTTGCGAGCGAAGTGACTTGGTTGAACGTTTTTTTTTATTCATATAATTGCTTGACATTTTTTTGTGGGTAGAAAATAATTCCTTCCTGGCGGAAAATTCATTTTTTTACATTAATCTATTTGGTTTAAATTTGAACTGCTTTGTCTCTCCTTTGTTAAAAATTCATTTTTTGTGATTGTTTCATATTCATCAATTTACGTGAAAAACGATCCCTTAAGGGCATGTGATACTTAGAAAATTGTCGATTTTACCAGTTTTAGATTCCCCCAGCTTTTTTCCTAGGATAAGAAATATTTTGCCTTCAAACTCTGGGAAATGATAGCGAAGATGCTAACGGACGTCCCCACACACTTTTTTTGTGTTTTTTATCAATAAATTTTTGATATTGCTAACAACGTGCGTGTATATTTCGAGGTTATGTGTGTTACAATTCACCCGAGCGTTACTTCCAAACTCCACAATATTTTTGGCCGAAAACTTTGGACTTACAAATAAACATGGTAACTAATCTCTCGGAACTAACCTTCTTTGCAGGTAATCAAAAAACTTTATTTCATAAATAATTTCCAGATTATCGAAAAGGCAGAGATGGAAAACGACGTAACCTCAAAATAATGCATATGCATAACATTTTTATTTAGCACAATCAATTTTTTTGTTATTATCAGTCAAAAAAAGTGTCCGGGGACGTCCGTTATGATATTTTATAGCATCTCCGAATTCAGTTTTTAAACATTTTCATTTTTGTGGAAAAAAGCCGGGGAAACTGTAAGTATCACATGCCCTTAAGTTGAAAATTGAATTTTGAAAATTAGTTGTTTTTTTCTTGAAAATTAATTTTGTTTATTGAAAATGTAGAAATTCGATTTTTGATTAAAAACTAACCTTTTTTAAAAGAAAATTCAAAAAATTTGATAATTAAAAATGACTTACTTAAAAGTCTTTAAATCAGCATTACTTAAATCAGTTACTTTTGACTGAATCAAATTTTTAGTGTATTGTGAAAAAGTGATCTTCTCATTACAAAAAAACAGTGACTTCAGCGACTTTACCTTTAAAAATTGATCAAAAAATGATTTTAAAAAAACGTGACTAAAAGTCACTTAAGTGTTAGCCTTGTATATGAGTATATCCTATAATTACATTTCGATCTGTTATGATAAAAATTTAGTGTTGAGAAATTACTCCAATGAAAAAAATAAGAAAATGGAATTGAATATCCGTATTGAATTTATTAGCAATAAAACATTATTTTTCCAATATTTTCCCCAATAATTTTCACGAGACTGATTTTGATGGATGAGCTCGCAGCCTGGGCATGCCACGCCCAAATGCGTCGAGTTCTATAAAAATATAAAAATTTAAAAACACTCATGATTCCATGATGTCTCTGCACGCGTAATCCGACATCTTCAAAGCAATCAGGCTATTGGACTTTTGAATGAGCGGGGCTTACATAAAACTTTCGGGACATGACGTAAAGGAATTGGCCAAACGTAGAAAACTTCGCGTGCAGGATTTGCGATTTATGCATCTATCGTGATGCACTGATGCACTCAAACGGTACTCTGCTGGGATTTATCGATAAGTACCACACGAAATTCAGCCTTCTTATCAAATTAATATGAGTTACCACTAGAAATTTCAGCTTCCCTCTCAGAGAAAACAAGCCATTTCGCTGAAGTTATCAACGTTTAGGATACGAGCTACAAAATCTAAGAAAACCCATAGCTTTAAAAGAGAAGAAATTCATCCTGAAGTTGATTATTTATTCCAAAATGTTTGGTTACTTTTTTATTTATTCTTGGTACTTAAATGCTACGTTAGTGATTAGAACGAACTAAACTTCTTGCGAAATAATTATATTAATTGAAAAAATTGCATTCAGTATTTTTAAAAATAAATCATGGGTTAATTGACGACAATTCTTGGCAAAGTTCCATATTTCGATGCCCCACCTCGAGAAATGGTGATATCGATTACGTCGTTCATGCCCCATTTGTCGATATGTATAAATATTAGGTTTGGAACGTTATGTTAATTACAGTATTTATTTTACAAAAAGAAAACCTCAAATAAATTATCATTCATATTATGATTATAAATTGGCACACCAGCGAAAATGCACCTTGAGAAATGGTGTTTTTGACACATTTAATTTATTTCATATTTTTTGTTTAACATTCTAAATTTCTGGAAGAAAATACATACAGAAAAAAAGGTCGATAAACTTACTGTCCAGACGAATAATTTTTTAATTTGTAAGGGTATTCATTTATAAGGAAGATGATAGCGAAGTTTGAAGTTGTCTATTTTCTCGAAAATTGGTATATTTACCGTACAAACGAAAATATAACATTTTTCAAATTACTGGACTTAATTTTTTGGCTTTCAATTCAATTATTAAGAAATACAAGGGGTGGGGCATTTTCGATTATTTCTCGAAACTATCGCAATATCTCGAAAGTATTGTTGTCAGGAATCCCGTGTTCATGCTAGGATGAAACTGTCATTCCTTTTTTCCGTTTAATATAAAAAGTTTGCAACTTAATGTTTACACTGAGGTCTCTTGAAATTAAAAGTCAAATGTAATTTGTTCAGTTCAAGAAACATGACATAAAATTCAAGTAGCCAAAGTTAGTAAAAATAAATTTTTAACTACAATATTTAAAAAAAAATTTCATATTATCTTAGCCACATAATAGGTACACTTTTTCAAAGTACTTATTAATTTATTATGTTGACATAGCTACGAAAAATTTACTTTTTATAAACTCCAGTAAAATTAAAACCTCCATTTTCAATATTTAAAATAACCTATAAAGTTTGTGTCCTAGACTTCGTTAGCAATTAAATATTCTAAAATATTAGCAATGAAATATTTTCAAATTTTGTAGTTTTCTAAAAAAGTAGAAAGTTAGGCTCAAAAATGTATGATAATAATTTTCAGAGGCTAAAGAGGTTCTTTTTAGTTATAATTAAGCAGATATCCAAAAAGAACCATATTTTTCTCTACTATTTCAATTGACAAATCTGACAATAATCTGAGAAGTTTCTTTGAAACTTTCAAATTAAAAAGGTTTAACTTATTTTAATCTTTAAACGAAAGTTCAAATTACCGGATCAACTATTTACAATTTTTCAAAAATAATTATTCTTTAACTTAAATACATAAAAATTTTAATCCAAAAAGATCAACTTTTATCAAATGAGTTTAACTTTTAACCAATTAGTTTCATTTGTATCCTGAAAGATGAATTTTAACCTAAAGGATGAATATTTAACTGAAATACTTGCATTTTTAAACGAAAAGATGAATTTTCAACCAAAGATGAAATGATTAAATTTTCATTAAATTAATTAATTTCAACATACTGGAAATTTTAAACCAAAAAGTGGAATTTCCAAACAAGAAAATTAATTTTCTACAAAGCCGATTCATTAATTAAAGACATTCATTTTCAACTAATAAAAAAAATTTCAATCACATAATTGAAGTTTCAACCCAAAAAAGGAGTTGGACCAAAAAAATTTAACTAAAATGATAAATCTCTAACCAACCAAATTAATTTTTAACCAAATAGTGGAATTTTCAACCCAAAAGAAGAATTTCCTATACAAAAAATCAAAAAATTTTCAACATTCGACATCCAGTACAAATACTTATTTAATTACGAAAGATGAATTTTCAATCCCAAAGGCAGAATCTGTTTAAAAAAAGGACTAATGTTCAACAGTCGAATTTTTGAACAAATATTTGAATTTTCCAATAAAGGAGATTAAACCTGATCCCAAAAATATTTGCATTTTAAATTAATAAAAATGAGTCTTCAACCAAATAGTTATTTTTTTATCCAACCAGTCGAATTTTCAAGCCAAAACAACGAGCTTTTTACAAGACAGTTTATTTTTTAACAAAAAATTTCAGTTTCGACCAAGAAATATGAGCTTTTAAAAAACATATGAATTTTTAAACCAAAAGAGATGACTTTTATCCAATAAAGCATTAATTTTCTATTCAGACGAATTTTCTACAAAATATAGTTGAATTTCTAACCAAAAACAATTAAGATTCAACCAAACATATTTTGATTTTCTTGAAAACAGACCAAAAATTCGAATTCTTTTTAAAGGGAGGTAACAGGAAAATAGGAGAAAGAATGTACAGTCTGAAACCAAAATTTAATATATCGACTTTTCCTTTACGATAAATTATTCTAACCATTAAGGAAATTTTATTATGTACTGATTTTGAAATTAAAACTAACCATGATCTTATCAGCTTTAAGGTTTTTATTGAAAATTAAACGAAATTCCTGATCCACGTAAAAAGTCCCACTTTCTCAGTCCAGTTGCCACCCTGGATTAGAAATGATTAATTTATTATTGTTGTAATCTTCCACCTGTAATTTATAGTATTATTTTGTAACTGGCCGTAAAAAAGAGCGACTAAAATGAGATTACAGGTCTAGATAGAGGAAATAATAGAAAACTGTGAGCAAGCTGTTCAGGACAGAAAAAAAGAAAGAGAATGTGAGAAAAAGCGAGAGAGCTGAGGAAACGAGGGCTAATTAAAGCCACCACTTCTCGTTCAATATTAGCTGTAAGTGTTCTCTGGAATACCGGAAATAAAACGTCAGATTGCGCACATAAATTTCTCTTATCTCCAGATAACGAAAAAGCAAAAGAACTTATTTAAAACAAAAATAAAATATTATAATTATGTAAATAGATTTTTTAAATATTTATTTGAGATACTTACCCACAAATCTTTTGCACTGCACTGAAACGATTCGATTAATTTTAGCATTTTCAACTTCGCCGAAATTTGCATCGTTTACAAAATACGAATGTAAAAATAAATTCTCACGAAACCTAAAATTTTAAAGTTCCAAATGGATCCAATTAATTACTGAAAATACTCAACAAAATTTCGTGCACCTAGCACTTCTGGAACACAACCCAATTCAAACCCTACTAATAATAATTTAAAAAATCATAAAAAATTACTTTAACTTCACGGAGAGAAATCTAGTTTGAAAACCTAGGCATCATTGTTAGAAATAGGTGACTCAGTCTAAGAAAAGTAAAGGAATTTATTTTCACGTTGGGCCATCTAACAAATATTAATACAAAAATATTAGGAATGGCAGTTAAATGGTTCAGACTAAAAGCTTGTGTCTAGAGTAGCAAGGGGGCCGTTCATTTTTCGGAACGGTAAAAAATTAAGAAAGGTAAAATTTCAGAATGGGTTATAATACATAATGGTAAGACTTAGGAATAGCAAAAAGTAGGAAAGAGCAATAAGTCGGAAATCCAAAA
>NC_046665.1:87836201-87852319 GCF_010883055.1 Belonocnema kinseyi
ATAATTGCTTATTTATGGTAGCAAACAAATGTTTATCGCAGTGAATTTAAATATCATATCATAATAAATTTATGTTGTACGTTGAAAATTGTTTTTAAATTACATAGTGATAGAAAATAATTATTTTTTCGTGAAAAATTTAAAATCACGGATATCATAAATTTATTATGATATGCTATTTAAATTTACTGTGATAAATATTTGTTTGCTACCATAAATAAAAAAACTATAGACCTGCTAATAGCAACATTTATACATTTATTTACTATTCCGAATTTTTCTACTTTCCGAATTTTTCCTCTCCGTATTTTTACTTATTCCTAATTGTTCACCCTCCTAATTTTAACGTTTCCGAATTTTTACCCATTCCGCTTCTTTGGTTTCCGAAGAAATACCTTTCAGAGTTTTGGATTTCTGATTTATTCCTTTTTCCGAATTTTTGGTATTCCTAAGTTTTACCATTATGTATTCTAACCCATTCTGAAATTTTACCTTTCTTAAATTTTATCCGTTCCGAAAAATGAACGGGTCCCAGTAGCAAAAGGTTGGACCATTAGGGACTGAGTGTAAGAACACGTGTGAAAAGTAGGAGGTAGAGTATATAGCAATGGAAGGTTGATTGCTATAGTAGGTTTTGTTCGAACACGCTTATGCTCGAAGATAGTAGATTAGAGCAATGAAAAATTGGTCAGTAAGTTATCAATGGAAGATCAAGTTATAAGGAAAGTAAGAAAAATAAACAGGCATTCTTATATATGCTTAAAAAATGTGAGGCAGACTCGAAACAGATGATTGAATATAATGATAAATTTGCACACCAAAAATGTTTTATTTATATTCATTGCACTTTATTTATTTTTGAAATTATAAAATTGTACTTACGGTCACTTCCAAACATAATCGCACGCTCAAACGCTATGAAAAATCGCACCCACTGGGGGATTCGAACCATGCCTAGACAACCTAAGAACCTAAGCCTCCGCACGCTCTAGCTAATTACGCTAATGTATCGCTTGGATTGTCTTGATAAAATCTCAGCCAAGATTTTACGCTGAAAAGCCAGGGCTAAAAAAGGTACATATTTTTTTCTATTTTTTCGTTTCATACATTTTATATGAATAGGTGGATTTAAAAATATTCAATGAAACCACTTCAATTTAATTTATTTAAATTTTGATAGTTAAATCTTTTATTAAAATATTCATTTGATTTGTGATTTTTGTTCAAATTGTAATTCTCGACAATTTAAAGGATTTATTAATTTCAGATGCAGCATAAGATAAAAAGTAATTAAATTTTAAGTGAACTTTCCAGCCTAGAAAAATAATCGAATGATTATAGTTCTCCTAAGGAGCCATTCACAAAGTACGTGAAACGTTTTTCAGGAACTTTCACCCCCCCCCCCCTTCTCCCTACGTCATACTTTTGCCATTGCTTTTAATATGGGAAATGATATTTCGGCAGACCCCCCCCGCCCCTAAACATATCAAGTATTTTGTGAATGACCCGTAATATGATTTAGTAAAAATCTGAAAGTAAAAACAAAAGCAGCTACAATAAATAATTTATTAGAACATTTAAGTCAATAAATAAGTCTTAAAAATGCAAATTTTCAAATACTAAGACTTTTATAAAATTTTGCTAAAAGCTCGTAATTATTTATACACTTTTATAAAATATAAGAATGCACATTATATCATATAATAAATTATAGTATATTAGTATAATAAATTACAAACATAGGTAAGTAAAGTAAACGGCATTTCTTTAATTTTTATTTTATTCCTGAAAAAACATTTGAAGGGTTGCAGTATATATAATTCATTAACAAACAAAAACGAAATTTTTCAGGAGAGCGGATGCTTACAGGTGCTTACAGGTGCACTCGATAATGGCGCGAACTCGTGATTGCGAACTGTCGGCAGCAATACAGAGCTACTGCGCTTGCGTGATATTGGTGGCAGCTTTCTGATACAGTGTCCTAGAAGGCTCGCAGACTCAACGTATTTTGCTAATACGAGCGTCTCCAAGATCCTCGAATATTTAACTTTGGACGACGCTTATTATTTCGACTCTAATCTTAACTATACGTAGTAAAATATTTTAACTAGGATTTACTAAATAAGGTATCTTTTACAAAAGGTACTTTATTAAAATTGATCAAAGTATGATCTATATCACATTTAATTTTATCAGTCTATTAAACAGCACTCTTAATAAAAATTATTTTTCCATTTTTCTCCGTGTTCTAGACCTAAAATGTTACTGAGTATAAAAGGATTATTTTGTGCCAAATAGCATGCCTATTCTGTATCAGACTCCTAACTTTTCTGGAACATACCCCTGTGCAACCCCTAAAAATGGAAGAAATTATAAAAAAGGCCCAACTTCCAGGCCTAAAATTTTACCACTAATAATAGCAAATATCATAAAAATGCCGTAATTAGTCAAATTGAAATTTTAAGGATTAAAATTGTTTAATTTGATGTCCAAAGACACCAAAAACAATTTAATTCACCTAGCTTTTCTCGAATATCCCTTTTTACACTCTTCAGATAATAAAAATTCGAAGGTCCTAACTTCGAGACCTAAAATATTATGAATTTAAATAGTTTTATTAGGTATTCACAAGTACTCAAACAAGTTTCCTTCGCACGCAACACCCACTTTTTCTACCCCTTAATAAAAAAAATATCGAAAAATATTCCTACCTTGAAGAAATAAAATTTTAAGGCCTAAAATTTGAAGACCTAAAATCTTGGGGCCTAGAATAGTTCAATTTGATGTCCAAAGATATCCAAAGAAATTGTATGTCCCTTGCTCTTTCGGAACAACTCGTTTTCTACCTCTAGAGTAATAGAACGTTGAAAAAACTTCTAGAAAATTCCTGAACTTCAAGACATAAAAATTTAGGACTAAAATGGTTCAATTTGATTTCCTAAGACACCAAACAAACTTACACCCCCCCCCCCTCCCCAATCATCTGTAACATCATCACAGATACAAGATGATGAATTTTAAATGTACATGAATTTAATTTTTGCATTAAATTAAGTAAGTCACTTAATTTGAACCAGAAATGGAACTTAAGTGCAGTGTCTCCTATCTGATTATACGAGTAATATGATGATTAACTGACAGGTATGTTGAGTTTAGGATGATTTTCATTCGCGCGCTCTGAAATTCAATTTGTGCTGGCAGAAAGGCGTGCGCGAAATGGGATGCGGTGTTGCGCAAAAAATTAGACGGATTTTGGCGATTTTAGAAGAGGTGCCAAGAGAGCAGCTGAGAGTAGCCAATATGGTGTCGATAGCGCTGGCTGGATAATATCGATCAACGCTGAGCTCATGGTGTAGTCGTTTCGTAAACGTTTCCTATTTTGATATTATGAATAGAATAATCGTTCATATGTGATAAAAAAAGATACAAAAAAGGATTGTAGATTTACGTTCTGTACCTGGCATTTCAACAATCAGCTGACTTAAATTAACTTATAAGTTTCATTTCAGACGCACGCGAGGGGTTGGTCACTCAAAAATCAGGAAGTCAGACTAACAATGACTGCCGCCGGAATAACGAATATTTCGTAGAGACCTCCCTCAGACTAACTCCAGATTTCTTGTGACCTACCACGAGACTTCCTCGAAAAGTTAATCGTGCGGTAATCGAAACAGATCTCCCGAGTGTTCCCGACAGAGTTACGAACCTATCCGACGGGGATTTCGCCGAACCGGCCGGCTGGAGCGAGGCTTTTCGTGACGCACTGAGACTTACTGAGAATAACTGGGACTAACCAAGGAACAACGCAATAGAATTTAGAGATTCCTACTGACCTCCACAGGATCTTTCGTAAGTGAGGGAGTCACCTGAAGTCTCAGTGACCAGCCCCTCGGACGCACGCGTTGACGGAAAGTGAACAATCTTTCTGTCTTAAATTAACCTATAAAGTACATTCTACGTACATAAAGCAGTTGACTTTCAACCCAACGCGTTACTCAAAGTCATGTTATAATCATCAATTGACTTTCAACTGACGAATGATCCTTTTTCTTACATCTGAAAGTCAACCGAATTTCTCAATTGAAATTCAGATTCTTGTATTACTGTGATTGTTTGTTTAACCTCTATGATAATACAAAATTTAAAATATTCTAAAAAAATGTCCTAATTTCGATACCTATAATTTTATTACGCTAGATGGTCCAATTTGATGTCCAAAGATATCCAAAAAAGTTGTATTTTTTATATCTTTTGGAAAATCCTCGTTTTATACCCCTAAGTTACACGTGATAAAAAAAAATTGAAAAATAGTCTTTATGACTTGAAATGGTTCCAGCTGATGTCCAAAGATATACTCAAAAATGTTTCATCACCCTAGCTCTCCCGGAACCTCTAACTTTTCTACCTCTAAGATAAAAACTACTTGAAAAAAATCTAAAAAATGTCCAAATTTCGAAACCTAAAATTTGTAGGCCGAAAATGTTTTTATTTTTTCTGCAAAGACATTTGTCTTTGAAAAAAAATATTTTGCCCACAAATATATTCTGAAAACCCGTTCTTTTCTAATCCTAGTATATTAAAAGATCGATTTTCTGTATAAGGACTTAACTTTAGACCTAAAATTTTACGGCTTAGAATAGTTCCATGTGATGCCCAAAGATACCCAAAAAAGTTTAATTTCCCAAGCTCCTCTCGAACATCCCTGTTTTCTACCCCTGAGGTATTAAAAGAATGACAACAGTTTTAGAAAGGTCCTAACATCGAGACTTAAAATTTCATGCTTTAAAATGGTTCCAGCTGATGTAAAAGAACAGCCAAAAAAAATTGTATCGGCCTAGCTCCCCCGGAATCTAACAGTTTTTTACCTCTAAGATAATACAAAATTAAGAAAAAATCTTTTAAAATGTCGCAATTTTCGGACCTAACATTTTAAGGCCTAAAATGGTTCGATTTGTTGTCTAATGACAACAAAAAAGTTTCATCCTCCCAGCTTTTCTGAAAAAGCGTTGTTTTCTACCCTTAGGATATTAAAAGAAAGACAAAAAATTCTAAAAAGGTCCTAACTTCAAAACCTAAAGTTTTACGGCTTCAAATGGTTCAATTTGATGTCTTAAAATTGCCAAAAATAGTTTAATTGCTCTAGCTTTTCTCGAGCACCCCCGTTTTCTACCCCTGACATATTAAAAGAACGATAAAAATTATAAAAAGGTCCTAACTTCCAAACCTAAAATTTTATGCCTTAAAATGGATTCAGCTGATTTCCAAATACACCAAAGAAAATTGCATCAGCCTAGTTCTCCCGGAACCTGGCAGTTTTTTAACCCTAAGATAATACCAAATTCAGAAAAATGTAAAAAACTGTCCTAATTTTCCGACTTAAGATTTTAAGCCCTAAATTGGTTTGATTTGTTGTCTAATGACACGGAAAAAAGTGTCACCTTCCCAGTTTTTCTGAAAAAGCGTTGTTTTCTAAGATATTAAAAAAACGACAAAAAATTCTAAAAGGGCACTAACTTCGAAACCTAAAATTTTACGGCTTAGAATGGTTCCATATGATGTCTAAAGATTCCCAACAAAGTTCAATTGCAGTGGCTCTTCTCGAACCCCCCCATTTTTTATCTTTGCGATATTAAAAGAACGAAAGAAATTCTCAAAAGGGCCTAACTTCGAGACCTAAAATTTGATCTCCTAAAATAGTTCAAACTGATGTCCAAAGATATCCAAACAACTTACATCGCCCTAACTGTTTCGGAACCTTTCAGTTTTCTACCACAGAAATAATAAAAAATAGAAAAAATATCCTAATTTCAAGACCTAAAATTTTTAGACCTAAAGTGGTTTGATTTGTTGTTTAATGACAACAAAAAACGTTTCATCCTCCCAACTCTTCTGAAATAGCGTCATTTTCTACCCCTAAGATATTAGAAGAACGAAAACAAATTCTAAGAAGGCCCTAACTTCGAAACCTAAAATTTTAAAGCTTAGAATTGTTCCATTTGACATCCAAAGATACCCAAAAAAAATTTAGTTCCCCTAGCTCTTCCGAAACAACCTCGTTTTCTACTCTTGAAGTAATAAAGAAATGAAAAAATTCTGAATAATTCCTTAACTTCAAGATCTAAAATTTCAAGGCCTAAAATGGTTTGACTTGTTATCTATAATACGTGCAATTTTCAAAAATTCTTATAAAGTACCTTCTGTAAAATTTTATCATTTTAGCTGCAAATTTATGCGCGGAAATTCGTTTGCGTGTTAGAAAGCATATTACCCATTATGATAAAATAGCAGATTTACAATTAGAGCAGAGCTCAATTTGCGTTTCAATTACTACAACACATTCATATATATTAATTATCGTGTATAAGCTCATGAGGCATTGTTGCCTTATAACTAGAGCAGATTCGTTTCGAATTGAGTCATTGTGTGCAGGCATTTAGTAATTGTTATAAGTTATTTCAACAAACTCTATACAGTCTCATTAAAATCACCCATGCAATATCACAGAGTGTAAATCAAAACCATCCAAATTGAAAGTTAGTGTTGGTAAATCAGTTATTTCTTTGTTATACAAATATACACATATACCCTCCTCTTATTCTCAGTCAATCTTCTTAACATTATTTATAATAACTTCAGGCAGCAAAACATACTCACTATAATGAACGTGCGGAATATACCAATATTTTGTTTATAAGTTTTAAAGAAAGAAAAAACGCTGAGATTTTTTTCAAAATTCAAATATTGTGAAAAGAAAACGTGCCATTTATATTAAATCAAACCAGAGAAGACAAAGATAAATTTTAACCAAATAAAATCATTACATACTTGTCGCATCCCAGTAAATTGAAAAGATTCAGAAGAATTGAAAAGTAATTTGACGATCCAAGATATTAATTGTGATACAAATAAGATATTTGAGAAGATTCCAAGGGATTTCAGAATATTTCCAAATATTTCAAAGGATTTTAAGAAATATCATCAGATTGCATCTAATTTCACGGCATTGTATAATATTTTAATGAAATTTCAGGGAATTCATCCACAAAAATTGAGAGATTTCAAAGATTTTAAAATATTTATGTATACTTGAAAGGAATTTCAAAGTCTTTCATGGTATTGAATTTTGTCAGAAAATTTTATCAGAAATTTCAGAATTTACTCAGAAGAATTAAGGAAATTAAAAAAATTTCCAAGATATACGCGGTTTTAAAGAATCTTCTAGAATTTCTGAAGATTTGGAAGGATTTTGTAAGACATGTACAAAAGGTTATAGGACAAGTTTTTATATATGAATATTTATTTAAGAAAATTAAATAAAGATTCAGACTTTTCGAATTTCTTCAACTCCCTTGAAAGTATTAAAATCCGTAAAAATCCCTTAAAATAAAAAATATTATTTCCCTCAAGTTCTCTTGAAATTCTGTAAAATCTCTTGAAATAGTAAATATACATTAAAAGAAGCAGAGATAATTTGAAACTACTTGGATATAAATTAAATTGAAATTATTTATTAAATTTGTGGAAAACCCCGCTGAGAAAAAATGCACGCGCGCATTCATGTCCTTGGATTTTAATATTATAATGTTCAAAATATAAAGAACTTAAACATCCATAAAAACCAATTTTTTAATATCAAGAGTTTTAAAACCTTTTTAAACGAAATCGCTTGGTTTTATTTTGATCTTAAGAAGTTGGGTTTCTTCAGTTAAGAAAAATTAAGAGAAAGAACTTTATTTAAATTTTGAGAAATCTTTACAATAATTAAATACTATAAGGAATGTATATTTATGTAAATAAAAAAAATTTAACGCTAAATTCAAAAGTTAAAAATAAGTGACAGATTTTAGAAAAGAACTGCAACTTCCTAGCGCTGTTCGAGGATAATATTATTATAAATAATAAATGGTTTAAACATTATTTATGTTAAATTTCATTGACTACGGTCCCACTCTAAATGAAAAGTTGAAAATAAGTTGAAAAATTCGGGAAAAACCGCGAGTTTCTAATTATATTCTTAGAGAAAATTGCTAAAGACTATGATAATTTGTTTAAACAATTTATGCAAACATTTATTTATCAGTCAAAAATATTTTTATATGTATTAGAAACAATTTTTATTTTAAAAACCGCAAAAAAACATAATTAAGGCCAAAAACTCGAGAAACACATTTTTTCGCTTATGGGGTTTTTTGTGACCCTATAAAACATACTTATGGGGTAAGTATTCTAAAACTAATTGTGAAGTTTCAACTTGACTCACCTAATATTGACGATTTTGAATGAAATTTAGAAAATCGTATTTTTTTCTTATGGGTTGCGTTTGTAACTTCATTGGGATTGCAGAATCTTTAAATATCATTTTTTTGACAACAAAAAAACGCTTCTATTTTTGCAATTTTCCATTTTTTTTTTAAACAAATTATTTCTGATACACAAAATACTACTTTATACTGATTATTAGATGCGTCGATAAATTGTTTGAACAATTTATTATTCTTTTTAGTAATTTAATCTCAGAATAGAGATAGAAAGTCACGGTTTTTGCTAGAATTTTACACTTTTTGTCCAATTTTCAACCCGAGTGAAGTAATAGTTACTTCATGCTAACAAACATACTTGTTTAGGCAATTCATTAATATTTCTAATAATAGTATCTTCAAATATTGCTGGAAATTGTGGGTTTTTCTGTCATTTGCAACTTTTTTATTTAAACAAATTATTATTGTTTATAGCTATCTCCTTCTATATTAGTACTAGATAGTTGCGTTTTTCTGATTTTTTAAAACTTTTTGTACATTTTCTCATTAGAGTGAACTAATAATTATTTCAAGTTAACAAAAATAATGATTTAAGCAATTAATTGTAATTGTTAATAATATTCACTTTGGTTAATGGTAGAAAATCTCGTTTTTTTTAATTTTCAACTATTTGTCTATTTTTCATTTGGTATAACAACATTAATTATTTAAATTGGGCAAAAACAATTGTTTAAACAAATTATTATTGTTAATAACTACCGTCATCTATTTTAATGACAGATAGTAGCGGTTTTTTCTGAAATTTAAACATTCCGTCAAATTTTTACTTAGTCAGGTAATAATTAATGCAAGTTAATAAAAATAGTTGTTTAAACAATTTTTGTTGTTTATAATTATCTTTTCTTAGATAAATGCTAGAAAGTTGCGGTTTCCCCTGAAATGTTTAACTTTGCATTTTCAGTTATGAACAAATAAGAAATAAACATTAGAGAAAAACATATTTTAAACAATCTCTTTCTATTTCGTGAATCAATTTTTTTGGAAGAGGGGGGAAGGGCTGATATAAAAATATGTTCAATTCCAAATTTTTCTTTTTGTACGCTTTGAAAGAAACTTGTTTTAATTTAAAACAAAAATTTTATAAATCATTTGAAGACTCTAGGAGAATGTAATTATAAGCAATATTTAATTGTTTAAATAAGCACGTTTGTTAACTTGAAACTATATAGCCTTAATAAAAAATAAGATAGTTGTAAACAATAATAATTTGTTTAAATATTTATTTTTGTTCAATTGAATTAATTATTAACTCACTATAGGCGAAATGTAGCCAAATAGTCGTAAATTTCAGAAAAACGCAATTTTCCAGTATTATTCAAATTAAATATTATTAATTATAACACTAAATTGTTTAAACAATTCCTTTTTTGACTTAAATTAATTATTTGAAACATTTTAATTAAAAATTTGACAGAAAATGAAAAAAATTGAAAAACCGCGAGTTTCCATCTCTGTTCGAAGAGAACATTTCTGTAAACAATAATTTCTTTAGGCAATTATTTTTGCTATTCACTCCAAGTAGAAAGTAGAAAAATAATTTCAAATTGAAGAAAAACCGCATCTCTCCAGTATTATTCAAATTGAATATTAGTAATAATAATATTATTTAAATAATTAATGTTGTTATCTTTAATTAATTATTTAATTAACTCTAATTGAAAATTGGACCAAAAGCGGGAATTTTTGTTAAAAACCTTAACTTTATATCTCTATTCCAAGAGGAAATAGCTAAAAACAATCATGAATTGTTATAAAATTTATTTAAACATCTAATTACCAGCATAAAGTCGTATTTCATGTATGAGACAAAATTTGCATTTTTAAAAACGCAAAAAATCATAATTAACGCCAAAAACTAGCAAAATCCATATTTTCACTTTTGGGGTTTTCTTGGTACCCTATAAAGTAGACTTATGTGGGTTTTATTTAAAAATTAACATTTTATTCATATTCTACGGCTATTTTTGAAGAGAAATTACGAGTTTCAATATTCGACTCATCTAATATTAACGATTGTGAATCAAATTTACAAGTAATTTTTTCTTATAGGAGATACCTATTAAACTTTATGGGGTTTGCACCACCTCTAAACATCATATTTTTCAAAACAAAAGAATAGATTAATTTTTTTCTGATTTGGGGCAAATTTCCGGGCAATATGCATGAAATTTCGAGAGAAAACAAAATTTGGACCACCCTAGTAAGCACCCTGTCTGATAAAAAAAAGAACGTCTGAAAGATGAATGATAAAATTCCCGAGAGATTTCTGTCGTTAAGATTATTGATTCATATGCAACCGTGTATAATACAGACACCATCGCCACGTGACTGGCCAAGCCGGTTGGTTTACGAAACAGGTTTCAAAAGGGCGAAATAAACCGATAAATTCCCAAGAACCCCATGCCAGGTAAAATGGTAACATAAAGAAAACAAAATTACTTACAGAATGCAGAATCTTCTTTGAAGAATAACGAATTTTCACGATCTTGCGAATGTTTTTCCTCGCCGAATTCAGCTCTATCTGATTCTTCTTTTTCACTTTCTCCCTGCGTGAAAAAAAAACACTTGACAACACCCTAATTTTCAAAACGATTACGATACACTTTAAAATTCCGAAAAAGAACCTTCCCTTCGATAGTTTCCGACAAATTTTTAAATCACTTCCCTTTTACTTCACTCATGATGACAATCAAAACAATTTGTATGACAATCGTCAATCTGTTGACACTTGCAAGATACACAATAAGCACACACTCGTATTTGACATTCCTGAAATGTTTTTGCACGCACCAATGATGCACCGAAGAACCTCTAATTCACATTTTTTTCAAGAATTTTTCTGACTCTATTTTCGATATCAAAATCATGGGATTGTTAGAAAGAAATTTTAAAAAATGTAACAAATTTTGTAAAGGGCCCAATGGTAAGATCAATGGGAGAAGCAGGCATTGAAATACAGTGAATTTGAGTCTTGAGATGGTCATGGGACTCGAGAAAAGAGCGCAGTAGTAGGTTGTCTCGACGTTGAGGTCGCTAGTGATCACAAGCACCTAAGCCCGGGACTTTTCGAATTAACAAATCTCTAAATGATCTAATTTGGAAATTTGATATTGAAATGTGATTGTATGGTGAAGATGATTCGAGAAGAAATAATTTTTAATGGGTTCGAAAGTTTACATGATGTTTTAATAATTTAACTTTTTAAATATGAACTCTGCTCGGCGGATAACTTGCGAACTGATACCGGCCAAACGGGTTACCTTACCCACAGTTACCTGTCGAGAGTAAATTATCATGTTTGAATTTAAAAAGTTAAAATTGGTTACAATAGGTTACTTGAGGAGAAAGCGAACAAAACGTGATAAATCCATTTCAGTTATTTTCGCATTATTCAAGAATTAATTCATTTAATCATGATTTAATTATTTATTGTGTATTTCTGTAATTCTTCGTTTTTTATTTCTTTGTTTATTATTTTCTTTGTGCCCGTGTTTCTTTGTGTGTCTATTTCTTTGTTTCTTTGTGTCTTCATTTATTTGTTTCTTTGCATTTTGTTTCGTTATTTCCTCATTTCTTTATTTCTTTTTTCCTATTTTCTCTGTTTCTTTTTTGTTTTGTTTCGTTGCTTTTTTATTTTTCATTTATTTTTTTGTTTCTTTGAGTTTTTTGTTTCTTTTTCCTCCATTTCTTTATTTATGCCTTTGGTTATTTGTTCCCTTCATTCTTTATTTCTTTATTTCGTTATTTCTTTGTTTCTTTTTTATTAATTTCTTTTTGTCTTTGTTTCTTTGTGTCTTCATTTATTTGTTTCTTTATATTTTGTTTCGTTATTTCCTCATTTCTTTCCTTCTTTTTTCTTTATTTTTTATTTCTTTTTTTTCTATGTTTTTTGTTTTATTTGCATCTGTGATTCTTTATTGCTTTGTGTTTCTATTTATTTATTTGTTTCTTTGATTTTTTATTTCTTTTTTTGTTTTTTCTCCATTTCTTTATTTATTTATGCCTTTCGTTCTTTGTTCCCTTGATTCTTTACTTCTTTGTTTCGTTATTTCTTTATTTCTTTTTTCTTCATTTTTGATGTCTTTGTTTCTTTGTTTCTTTGTGTCTTCCTTTATTTGTTTCTTTGTTTTTTGTTTCGTTATTTCCTCATTACTTTTCTTCTTTGGTTCCTTTTTTCATTTTTCTCTGTTTATTTTTTTTTTCTTTGCTTCTTTTTCTTGTTTTTTTTTTATTCCTTTTTCTTTTGCTTTTATGTTTTTTTTCTTTGTACCTGTGATCCTTTGTTTGTTTTCGTCTCTTTTTATTTATTCATTTGTTTCTTTAATTTTTTTGTTTCTCTGTTTCTTTTTCCTCCATTTCTTTATTTATTTATGCCTTTCGTTCTTTGTTCCCTTGGTCCTTTATTTCTATGTTTTGCTTTTACGTTACTTTGTTTCTGTTTTCTCTTTTTCTTTGTTTATAATAATTATACTTTCAATTAATTAATTTATTTATTTATTTATTTAACCCATTGATCAAAATCAAATTTAAAAACGGCTATTTTTATCTTTCTAGCTGTTAAATTGATGAGGTGCAAGAAAATCTTTTTATTCAAGTTAAAACTGTCGTGATTATTTATTTTCTAAAAATATACAATTACAATGTATCGTTTACATAATAAATATAATGATAGTTTTATGCAAGACTATTTCTTTGTTAATTTTTGTAATTAGATTTTTTACTCTTGTTATATATTATAAGAGAAATATTTAAAAGTATGTATGTATTTTTAAAAGTGTTCACATCATAATAATATGCAATATAATAATAATAATTGAAATATCACAAATATTATTAATTTCTTCTGTCCTCTTTTTTTTATTGGAAAATTTAAAAAAAAAATCCAATTGGTTTAAGAATAATGGCGTATGTGTATAATGTGCAGTTTTTACTAGAGAACAATAACAAAAAATTCTAAATTAAAAACAAATTTTTGTTTTATTTCGATTTTTTTTAAATGCACACACTTTTCTAACAAAAATTAAATATCTTGAACCTGAAATTTATCGAAATAGATTTTTTTCATAGTGTTTGAAATATTTCAAAATCGCAACAAAAAAATAATAAAATCCCAGAATTCCTAAACTACGCAAACACATTTTTTCCGAAAAAACATTTTTTGGTTGAAAAAATCTCAGGCTCGACATATATTTAACTTTTCACAAATCTGTACACGTGACTCAATAAAAAAATATTTTCGCACATTTCAAAACAATTCTAAACTTAGCAAAAAAATTTATTTATATTAATTTATTATTATTTTTTATCAGTGAAAATTTTACATTGTAAAAACTCGCCATAATTTTGAAAACAATAATAAAACTATTCGATATTTCAAAATTTAGCATTTTAAAATATTGTCTAGTGAATTTATATTAGAAATTATTAAAACCAATTAATTTCTTTTCACCAGTTTCAATTTATGTGTACATTAAAGTGCTTTTCTAGAAAAAAATTATTTTTCAAGTTTTCAAAATTGATTATTTTTAAATAATTGCCTAAAATAAAAAAATGAAACTATAAATATTAAAAACTTAATATTTAAAAAAATCTCAACGTTTTTGATCGCAATCCATGTAAAGGAAAATAAAAATAAAATCATGTGAACTCCAAAGAAAATATTTCTATATTCAAAATCTATTTTTGTTGTTGTTGATCAAAGCAGGAATAAGAAAAAAACTCTCAGAAATCAGAATCAATATCAACTAATATAGTCAAATTTGAGATATGTATTTCAAATATACGTTAGGGTACATATACATAATTACATATCAAGACTAAAATATAAATATATATTTATATTTAAGCCTTAATGTATTATCTTATATATTAAATTATATATTATATTATTAATAATATCGAAAATGTATTGTATTTCAGAATAAAAATTGATTTTCAATACTAACACAATAACAGCAATAGCACAATTTCCACTTGAGTTAAAACTATTCAAATATCAACAGAGTGCCTATCTTATTATAAATTTGGCTTATTATTTAAATAATACCTATAACAATTTAAAAGTATTTGAAATAAAAATTTGTAAAAAGAGGATCATTATTGTTTTTCCTTATTTACAATAATAATTAATGCTCTATAAATGCGAAATTTAACATCATTATTAAGGAATATATTATAAATGTAATCTCAATCTACAAGTTCGTAGAAAAAAGTACATTGTAAGTTATGGTATCAAATTGTAAAATGAACATGAAACGTCGAAACTGTAAATCTTATGAATTACTTTTTCTGTGACTACTGATAACAAAATTTTAAATAGAGCTAGATTCTAATTATAATATAATAACTACATTTCTACCTATAGCTTATAATTAAACTTAATTATCTAAAGTTATCTTTAGGGCTCTTTCAATGTTACCAACCATATTGCTGGGAAATTTATCACCATAGCATATAATCTAATTTATATTATATATCGACAAAAACATCTTTAAGATGTTTTAAAAATTAAGACAATACAAGATTTAGATAAATGATCACTTTCAGCAGATGATGCAAATTAGGGTGGTCCAAAAATCTCCAGTTTTGGTAAATTCAAATGTGCTATTACACATTCCGGTTTATTTTTGAAAAAAAATCTCTATAAAAATGTTATCCAATGGGATTTAGTATATCTAGACTTGCAAATATTTTCGATGGGAATTAATTGGTATTGGTACCGCATATGCATTTTAAAATGTTTTATTTACTTCTTTTTTTAATCATATTTAAAATAAATGAGAATTATTTGTATGTCACCCTTGAATTCATCTTATAAATATCTGAAAGTGTAGGTACATTAAACGGGACGACTGCAAAATCCCAAAAAATAAAATGCTCGATAGTGTGAAATTCCCGACAGTTTAAAATACTGCCGAATTTGGAAAACCCCGAACTTAAACAACTAAATATAAATTTTAAATAATATTTATTTATTTTTTATTAATAAAATAATAAAATATTTTTATCAAAGAAAAAATATTTTTAATGTTTAAAGTTTATAAAAATTATTGTTTGAAACTTAAATACAAAGAATAATTTAAAAAAATATTTGTTTGGTTATAATTTTTCTTGTTAAAATGTGCATAGTTTTTTTTTAAATGCAAAAAACGTTCTCAAAAATCGAATTGTTAATTTGAAGAACAAAAATTAAACCGAATTTTCTAGATAAGTCAGTGATGAATTGAATCCTTTGTTTGGAGAATTTAAGACATAAAAATTAATCAATTTATTTGATCAAATATACATTCTAGGTTCGGAGAAAATTTAGGGAGAATTTTTTTTCCGCTTGAAAATTCAAGAAAAGGTAAAATTGCCGAACTGAAAATTTCATGAATAATAAAATTCCCAAAGCCTAAAATTTCAGAATTAAAAAAATCACGAGTAATACAATTCCAGAATTGGAAAACTGCTGAATAATAAAATTCCCGATGAGTTTATGATATTACCGGATTAGAAAATTCGTGAATAATAAAATTCCAGGCAGAAAATGGCCAAATTAGAAAATTTCGAAACTAGAAAATTTCCGAATTTAAACAATAAAAAACTGTTTTTTATTAAATATTATTTATTTATTAAAAATAAAGTATCAAAATATTTTTATCAGAGAAATTTTTTTAAATGTGTAAAGTTATTACAAATTATTGTTTGAATTTGAAATGTCAGTAATAGAAAAAATATATATTTCTGGTTAAGAAATTTGGTTTCAAAATGTGCATGGTATTTTTCTCTAATACAAAAAACGTTCTCAAAAGCCGAATT
>NC_046665.1:87852419-87875592 GCF_010883055.1 Belonocnema kinseyi
AATAGATTCTTCAAAATAACTTAGCGCTGAATTAAATCCTATTGTTTGGAAAACCTTAACTAATAAAAATTAATTAATTAATTTAGTTACATATCATTTTTGGGTTCGAAGAAAATGTAGAGAGAATTTTTTTCGTGCGAAGCGCACGTATTTTTAATTGATTTGTTTATATAATTTTTAAACAATTATTGTTACTTCAAATTCATACAACAATTTTGAAAACTCTAAGCATTATAAATGTTTTGGATAAACATATTTGATTGTTCTATTTTTACGAAATAAATAATATAATATTTACAAAACAATAAGTTAAAAAATATTTTAAATGGAACAACTGAAAAATGCTGCAAAAAATTTCCGAAACGGTAAAATAGCCGAAATGAAAAATTTCCGAATTACAAAATTCCTGAATAATAAAATTTCCAAGTAATAAAAGTCCTGAATTGCAAAATTTCCCGACCTAAAATTGAAACATTATAAAATAATCGAACTAGAAAATTTCCGAATTTAAACAGTAAAAAATTATTTTCAAGAACATTTTTCCTCTACAAATGTATTTTTTCAATTAATGTCATTTTAGATTCAAACAGTAATTTAAAAAATTTAAACATTAAAAAATGATATTTGATAAAAATATTTTGTTATTGTATTTTCTATCAGATTTATTCGATCTTTTTAACTGTTTCAATTCAGGAATTTTCAAGTTCGGAAATTTTATTATTTGGAAATTTTATTATTAGGAAATTTTCCAATTCGGCAATTTTGCATTTTCGGGAATTTTATTTTTCGAGATTTTTTAGTCATCCCGTTTAAATTTAAGAATTTTATAATTAGGAAATTTTCTATTTTGTATATTTCATAATGCGGCAATTTTCTGACGAGAATTTTCAAATTCGGGCTTTTCATATTTCGGCAATTTGATAATTTCGGGAATTTTACAATGTCCGAAATTTTATTTTTCTGGATTTCTTAGTCGTCTCCACTAAAGGTGGAAATTATTAAAAGAAAAAGTAAATTATGTGAAAAAAAAATTTCTATCATTTTTTTCATAAATTACACGACACTATTAAATTTATCATTAAAATTAGGATAGTATTGTTGTGAACCTTTCACCTCAAACAGGGAGTGCAACATTTCTTCCGATTGAATTACATGTTCTTAAGGATTTTTTTAGAATCAAGAATTTTCTAAAGCACATTGTATTTTGCAAACTTGGCGATTTTTGGACCAGCCTAATTTAGATTTACAAAGTCTTCAATAAAAAAGTTAAATTCGAATGAACTATGTGCGCTTAAATAATCTAAATTCTATCGGCAGAAAATTCTTTCACTTTCTGTGGAAAAGTTTGTACTGCAAGATAATGTTCTTGGAAAGAGAAACTTACTAAAAAAAGTTTCAGCTATTGAGGTTCCACCTTCGCAACTTTCTCTGACAGACTGTATTTCCTTCTTTTCCCCCAAAGTGAGAAAAAAGAAAGGAAAATAAGTGCCATAGGGTATAATTCATTTTCGATCAATTTCATTAATTCTTTGTGATAAGAATACCACATTAAAAGGAAACGGCCACTGATATATAATTGTGTGGTAACTGTTATGTTACATCAAATATTTGATCTGACACGTTAAAAATTTGTTTAGAACATGAGTAAAAACGTTATACGTCAAAAAAAAACTCGTAACAATTCTGGGATGGGTTTAAAAAGTAATATTGTTCTATAAAACTGCCGTAACAAATCCGTAACAGTGCCATAATGTAAATTTGTTCTTTAATGGATCCGTAATAATTCCATAACGAGGTTAAAATGTTTTTTAATGATTTCTAATAATTTTTTAACAATTTAATTAAGACATGTAACCCTTGTGTAACTAATATGGAACTTAAATATATAACAAATATGTAACAATGATAAATAACTATTACATTATACATCTGTTACATTTTAGAATTCCAAAATTATTATGACTCCGTACAGTAGCAATTTAATGAATGAATATTACCTTTTTGTTACGTAACACTTAGAGAACATACACTACTGACTGATAGTATCAGACCATTGACCAGATGACAAATTGAAAATTAGCGTTTACTTTTAAAATTGAAAACGCCATTCAGACTATAATCAAAAATATTTATAAAACACTTTCGGAAATCTGATTAAATTCTGCGTTAAATGGGCCTTAGTTGAAGTAATTTATCCTTATGGATATCAAATAATCACATGAGAAAGACAGAAAGAAAGATTTGGCATGCAGGAAAAAAAATATTTAAGTTAATAAATTCTTTTTTCAAGCTCTTGTCAAGAATTGAAGTTAAACTACAAAACTCCGAGAATTTAAAATATTTTTTTGAAAAAAGATCTTCTCATTTCCCTTCACTAGGAATTGAACCCAGCTCTTCCCATTGGCGATCGGATGCTCTTAGCACGAAGCTGCTAGAGAGATTAATATAGAAATCTTCGTACAAAAAGACATGCTGTCTTGAGCAAGGTGTTACGTTTTATGCATGTCAATTTTACAAAGAATCTGAACGAAGATTTCTCTATTGAACTCTCTAGTAGCTTAGTGGTAAGAGCACCCGACCGACAACCGAAAGACCTAGGTTTGATTTCCAGCGAAGCAAAAGGAGAAGATTTTTTTCAGAAAAATATTTTTATTTTAAAAATTAATTCATAGCTGCATCTAGTCTGAAAAAGAATTTCTAAAGACAGCGTCTTTTTCTGAACAGAGGTTCCTCTATCGAACACTCTAGTAGGTTAATGGTAAGAGCACCCGACCGGCAATCGAAAGACCTGGGTTTGATTCCCAGTGGAGTGAAAGGAGTAGATCCTTTTTCAGAAAATACTTTAATTTTAAAAATTAATTCACGGCTCCATCTAGATCGAATTTTGACCATCTTCCATGATAATACAAATTCCTTAAAATTCTTTAAAAAGCGAAATTTTATTTTTGTTTTTCTCACGTAATAATTTAATACACACCATGTCAAATTAAATGAACTAGGGCTCATTTAATACACAATTCAATCAACTTTTCAACCATCTAAAATATATATTTCTCTTTATATTTTTGAAGGAGTGATCACCTTTTAAAGTCAAGACTAATTTTTAAAAGGCCATCCGGGCAGTGGTTCAAAACTTTCCAGTACTTTTTGATCCGACACTATCTATTATTTTGTAGGAAGAAATTGTTTCTTCCGAAAAAAATGTCAGCTACAGTTTGGTCTTCGTATTGAGAAGATGCTTCCAGAGACCTGTTATCAAAGGAACGTCTTGGAAGCTGTCGGCCGGAAGCTATGATTGCTACGAACACATAAAATCCACCGAACGCGATTCCCAGGCATTTTGAACTTTGAATCCTGGTGAGGGTCTCGGCACCATATGAGACGAGGTAGAAGAGGCGGCATGCCTCAAAGTTGTCATTGGAATACTATTTGTGGGACTTTTCTTCTCAAGTTTCTTACTCTCGCCTGAAGATATGTCATCTTCGAAACATACCTAGAAGTATCAAACTTTCAGTCAAGATTTGTAACATAAGTAGTATCTATATCTGTTCAGCAAAAGAATACTCAACGGAAAAAAAAGAATTTTCTTCTAGTTAGCGCAGGCTGTAATAAAACTGTGGTATTTAGGAAAGATTTACTGATTTTCAAGTTTCCACTCTAAGGAAATCCTTTGCAACGAAATTTATGGCCTCTGTCAAATTGAACGGCCGATTGTCCCGAAAGAAGCTCAGCAGGATTTACTGAGCACTTTCCTGAAAAACTGCACGACGTTGAGTATTCTGTCGCTGAACAGAATATAGGAGGGTATTCCAGAAATGCATTGCATTCTTTTCCTCGAATTTTCATGCATATTTCCTCCAAGTTTGTTGAAATTCACACAATTTTTTTTAACGTTTAGATTCCGCATGTCCCATAAAGATTAGCATGTATTTTCCTAGAGAAAAAAGACGTTTTTGTATATTGTATGCAGAATGCTCAATGTTAGGTGAATCTAGTTGAAGCACAACTTTTTTCTTCACAATTAGCTATAGACTACAAATGAATAATTAATTTTTAAATATTACCCTTATAAGTCTGTTTTATAGGGTCCCAAAAAAACCCCATAAGTGAAAAATTGGATTTTGCGAGTTTTTGACAAAACAAATTGTTTTTAGTCATAATGTAGTACTTTATATTGACATTTAGAAGTTTTAATAAATTTTTGAAACAATTTTTTATTGTTCATAGCAATTTTCTCTTATAATAATGCTAGGAAGTTGCAGTTTTTCTCCAAGTATGCACTTGTAAATTATAGTGAGGTAATAATTAATTCAAGTAAAATAATTTCTTACTAAAAATTTATTAATATTTAAAATATTGTCTTTGAATAATGTTCGAAAGTTGCGGTTTTTTCTTCAATTTTTAACTTCTCGTCCAGTTTTCAGATATAGTGAGCTAATAATTAATAAAAGTTTACAAAAATAATTTTTTACACCATTCTCCATTCTCTTTGAACAATCTCAGAAATTTTTATTTTTTTCCAGTGTTTTTAACTTCGTTTCCAGTTTTCATTTAGAGTTAGGTAATTATTAATGAAATTTAACAACCATTATTGTTTAAACAAATTCTTAGTATTTATAAATATATTCTCTTATAGTAATGCTAGAATGTGATTCTTTGAAAAACGATTCTCTACCATGTTGATTTATTATTTGTTCATTACTAAAAAGCCAAAGAAAAGGTAATATTTTCATGAAAACCCGCACGCAATTATCTGATAGAAGATAGCTATAAACAGTAATACATTTTTTTAAATTATAATAATTAAAATTAAGCATTCATTATTACTTGACTAAGTTAAAGTTTGATAATCAGTAGAAAAATTTAGAAAAAACAGCAACTATCTAGCATTACTATAGGAGCAGATATTTATAAACTATAATAATTTTTTTAATCTTCTTTACTTGAAAATTTAACTATTTGGTCAAAAAGGCATGTTTTTTTTATGTAAAATTCAATGGTTTGGTGAAAATTCGTACCTTTAAATTGGAAATTAATCTTTTTGGGTAGAAATAAAGAAATAAATTAAAAAATTTAATCAGAAATTCTATTTTTTTATTAAATTATTAGAAAATTCTGAATTGAAGATTTTAAAAAGATTGAAATGCTGGTCTTTGAATATTGATGGTCAGGGAAAATGAAAAATTATTCAGGAAAAATGAAAATATTTTGAGAATGAAGTTTGTTGGCTACTTTGGTATGGTCCAGGGATTTTTTAGTTTGTGTTAAAAAACATTGTTATGAAAAAAGTTCCAAAAATTGTGTTTGCGACAAAAAAATTAAACTAAACAAAATTCTGAGGAAATTAAAAAAGAAAAACCTTCTATCTTTATTAGGTGTCGAGTTATGATCCTTCAAATAACAGGATTTTTTTAATGCCTGCAAAATGAAATTTTTGAAGTTTGTATCAGTACTTTGAAACCAATTAATTTTACGAAAAAATTTTCCTTATATTAATTAATGTAGGCACTATTTTTATGAATACTAAAATGCAGTATTTTAATGGATCAGTTTTACATTTTATTATATTATGTTTAAAGTTAAAATTTGTATGTTTTATGGAATTTATAAAAGAATAATAAAGAACGAAAACATTATTTTTTAGTATTGATATTAAAGGAACTAATAAATAAGTAACGATTTTATAAATCTATTATTTCTTTCTTATTTTTCGGTAAGGTAAGTATAGTGCACACAGAATCTGTATTTACAAATATGGCTTAAATATGGCCATAAGTACATACTTCAGTTTAGGCCAATTTTCTATTGTGAAACGATTTGAACCTCTATTTATTAATTAGAGCTAATAAAATTTCGCATAAATCGACCAGGGCCAATTTTGGAAAATGTCTTGTTTTATTTAATAACAAAAATGGAAAAAATGTTGTTAGAAGTGTACCGGTTTTCGAAAAATACATGGATTCAATCTAAAATACCTATAATTAATGAAGCAAATATCCTGAAAAGTTAATTAACGACAATAACAGTAGTCGGCTATTGACAAAGTTTCTAAGAAAGTTTAAAAATTAGTTATTAACATTTGGCTATGATGAAAAACCCAAGTTTTTACCCTCAGAAATGTCCGAAAATGCATTTATTAATGAATTGTGTTTAAACAGTTATAAATTGTTATCGCACACATCCATGACTAAATAACAGTCAGCTTATACTCTAATGAAACTCAATTGTTTTCTTAAAAATACCTTAGATGATAAAAATTTGTTTAAACAATATGTGTTAACAATGAACGATTTTGATTGTCATATAAGCTCCCTTAAAGTTTAGAAGTTAGTTATCTACACTTTATTACGTTAAAACCCCAATGTTTTAACTCTAAAAATAGCCAGACAGTGTCTTTGTTAATTATATTTGTTTAAAAAATCATCAGTTTTTATTGAATGAATAAATCTGATAATTTCGTGACATGTTCATATCTTTATTGGCCGATTTAATAGAAAAAACTTGATTTTCTTATGCACAACTACCTGGTATAAAGAATTGCTTATAAAAGAACTAGTTATCATATTTTATGAATTCAATCAAAAAACGGGGTTTATCTCTACATTTTTCAAATTTAGTGCAAATCAATTCACGAATCCCTGACGATCCCCATGAGTCCATTTTCACTTGATTGCTTGCTCATAACACATTCAATAAATTGTTAAACCACTGGCTTTTCCCCCACTGTGCGTCGTGAGAGTTGCTTTATATGCTAACGATTTTGGTTTTAATTTGATCTAAATTTGAAAAATTGGAAATTTGCATTAAGGCCACTAAATAAACTACCAAATGCCTGCACTATTATTAAAACTGAGCTTCTAAAGAACCTAGTGAATGTGGAAAATTTAGGAAATTTTTGGATTTGATATTTTGACTATGATGAAAAAATGATACTATATTATATTTTTTCTAATTAGCGAAATACAATTTCTACTCACCCATGAATTTTCTTTCGGTTTTACATCGTGAGAAAGATCAATGAGTAAATTTTTCTGTGACTCATTAACCTTTTCTTTCAGCACATTTTGCTTCTTTTGGTCGTTTTGTTTTTCATTGTCCTTGTTCTCCTTTACTGCCTTATCCTTGTATTCTAGAATCATCAAAGAAAAACGAACTATTATAAAGAAATTTTTATTCGGTGTATATATTCTGTTTTTTTTTACTTTTAAAAATGAAAATTAAAAATTTTTTTAAAGCTATTCCAGTAACGTTGGAACTGGTCTATCTATATTATGGGATGCAACACTACTAGCCCGAAGACTTTTTTATAGTAAAGCAGAGTGAAAATGCTCGTATTTCAAATAATCTTTTTTTACTTTTTGCGACTGATCCCACCAGATCATTCGAAAAAAGTAAGCAAAAAATTCAAAATCGGTTAATATTTTCCGTTTGTTTTTTGATTTGAAAATTCAAATCTTTTTGACTCAAATAAAAAATTTGCTATTTGTTAAAAATTATGGCGAATTTTGTGTATGTACAGTTTTTTCTAGCTAATCATAATAAGAAATACAAAATTAGAATCGAGATTTTTTGTTTTATTTAGAATTGTTTGAAAATGTACAAAAGACGTGTTTTATTAGATTGAATTTAAGTCACACCTTTTTAGAAAAAGTAAAATATGTCGAATCTAACATTTCTTCATCTTGAATCGAGGAAATTTGTTATTAATTTTCTATCATGAAGAAAAAAGTTTCTTAGTTGCGATATCATGAATTGTACCAGTTTCACGATATTTGAATGCTTTAAACATAACGAAAAAATTTATTCTGTATGAAATAAAAATAATAGTACTTCTTCAGTAGATAATAATCTTTTGGGCATTTTTCATCATTTATGATTTTTAATTTTCGGAAAAAATATTCCATGCCAAAAAAAAGGACAAAATGTATTTTCAACAAAATAAATGTTTAAATTAGAAAAATAAATTGTATAAACTTAGAGTCGATCAAAATAAAGACATGTGTACTAAAGAATCATAAATAATCAATTTCATAATCAAGTTAATTTTTTAAAACAATTTTATATATAATTTGATTAAAAAATACTTAAAATATGCAGATTTGTTTACCTGGTATTAGCTGGTATTATATATTACCTGGTATTAGTAGCGTCGTTTAGAAAGTGAATTTCACTTATAGAATTGATATTCTTTAAGTATTATTAATATCAAATTTTCATTAAATACCTATTTTGTAGTTTTTCTGGTTAAAAAATATATTTAACAATAAATCTAATGTAGAAAATTTCCTTTTTACTATAATATTTTATATTTGATCATTTATGATAGAAAGATTCATGTAACTATATTTAATCATTTTACAACAAATAAATCAACAATTTACAAGAATTGAGCGTCCGTATTGAACAATGACCTTAGCGCGTGGACTCAGCCAGTCTAGTAGGCAAGAGAGGGGGGACAACACGTTTCCACGGGCAGAGTGAATTGCACAAATAATTTATAAACTTCCGTTATATTTTCGGTTTTTTAACATCAATCGAACTTTTTATAACATTAAGGGGAAAATCTCAGTTATAAATTTCAAAACAGACCGACAAGAACAACATCAGTTAAGTTCTTATATATTTTATTATAAAATATCCAAAATTCAGATCGATTGGCTTGTATTAACAGCAATGGCGATCGCGAATACAGTCTCAGTCGCTCTCGATCGACGTACACAACAACGCATTTTTTGTTTACACGCAGCGTCGGACCGAGCTTTTGTTTATTTATGTGGGTCATTGCAGTTAATACAAACCAATCCATCTCAATTTTTGATATTTTATAATTAAATGTATAAGAACTTAACTGATGTTCTTCATGTCAGTCTGTTTTGAAGTTTATAACTGAGATTTTCAACTAAATGTGATAAAAAGTTGGAGTGTTTTTAATAAATCGAAAGATGACAGAAAAGTTCTCATTTTAAGCATTGCGAACAGAGTATTTTCTTCTGGGCGAAAATGAATAAACTCTAATATATTTATTGATTAAATTATTTATAGCTATCATAATTAATATAAAACTTGGTTCTGATAGGATTAAATTTATTTATATAATTTATATATATTTATTAATATTTGTTCTATTTATTTATTGACAAATTTACTGTAAAATCATATTTTCAGCAACAAAAACTCCAAAATAGATTGTTTTTCTAAATTTTTTATCAACAATTAAAGCATATTATTTGTTATAATCAGAAACCACTTTTTAAACAATGGTACTAACGTTTAGTGGAGAATAAAAAACCTGTTTGAGTAAAATAGCCAAATTGTCTATTAATTCTTATCAATTGTTTATACAAATTAACGTCAACATTAAACGGGTTATTTATGTTATCTTAGTATATCACCATTATATATAATACATAGGGATTTTATTTACCGATTTGTTTTATAGAAAAAAATTAAATCCTAACAATCAAATTTCTTCATTCCTAAAAAAAGAACTTTTGAATCCGTTCAAAATTCCCACCTGTACACTATTTTGATAATTTAATACCAGATCCGCCTCACTGTACGCTATGTCTGACTAAACACAGCATTATCTACTCACGTCTCGTGATATACTTGGTCAGACGGCGTGTGCCAAAAGGCACTGTTTTTGTCAAAAATCTCTGGACAGTTCAATTTTCAACGGATTTGGATGTATTTTTTATAAAAATGGGCGTAAGGCTTGCAGACATAACATGTAACTGCTAACTTTTTCTTTGAGCCCAAGCAACATTTTTATATCATCACAAACGACATTTTTTTATAACTTTTCAAGCGTGCCACTGCTCTGAAGATTCTCAAATTTAATAGAAGAGGGCTCACACCAGTATAATAACTATAAATAAATAATTTATATAGTATTAAAGTAAACTAAAGTATTTTTTATAAGCTTATAAACAAATTAATAAACAAGTGCCATTTTTTCGTGCTTTGGAATTTTTAATTGTTGAAATCCATAGTTGTTGAATAAAATTTGAAAGCAATTATAGTACAATTACAATAAGTTAAAAATAGTTCCTCTTTTGCAATTATTTTCAAAATCTTTGCAAACAAATATAATTTTACAATGCCCGAATAAATGGGCTCACTTTTTTGCAGAATTAACGAATAGACTTTATTCTTCATAAGAATTTGACTAAAAATTTCATGTCAATTACTTTTTGCTGTCATATTTTTTGAATTAAAAATAAATATTAGTTATTTAAACAATTTCTACAATCAAATAAACATTTCGATCTTTTTTTTGTTAACGGTCTAATTTTTAAAGAGATTAACTTATAATGCCTTGCCAATTACTTTTTGTTGTCATATTTTTTAAATTAACAGCAAATGTTAATTATTTGAACAATGTTATAAATAAAAACCTATTTTTATCTCTTTTCTATGAAAAGGATCAATTTATTATACGTAATCATTTTAGAATGTCTTGAAAATCACTAGTTGCGTTCATATTCACTAAAATTAACCAAAAAAAATTAATGATTTCTACCAATTTTATATTAAAATATAAGAATGAACAGTAGTGAAGCCTCTTCACCATCGTCAATGTAGAAGTCACAGAACACTTTTTTTTAGAAAACAAAATAAAAAAACATTTTTAATAAAAAATTGATCCTAGTCATGAAAAAAGATATTTATTCATAATAATTGTTTAAATAATTAATATGTTCTTTAAAAAATGAGACTATTTATGGGAAATATGAATTTTTATAAAGAAATTAGTAAATTAATTAACAGTTATTGTCAATTTAAATAATATGATACTATGAAGTAACTAGCAAGGCATTTTCAGTCTAATGTTAATATTATTAGTTCAATTAAATAATTTTTATTTGTTAAATTACAAAATATGACAACAGAAATTAATTGAAAAGAGATTTATAGTTTATTTTGAGAAGAACATTGAGCCTATTTGTTCAGAAATTGTCAAACTGCATATCTGTTTACGAAGATCGTTTAAATAATTGCAACAGAGCAGCTATTTTGAAATTACTGTAATCTGATAGTATAACCTATGAATTTTAACTACTAATCAGAGCAAACAAAAAAGAAATGACACTTGTACATTAATTTGTTTATACCATTATAAAAAATTGATGTTTCACTCAAAGATATTATAAATTATTTACGCATAAATATTATACTGACTTCAATACTATTTATTGAATTTAAGAATCTTAAGAGCAGTAGCACACTTAAAAATAATGAAAACTTTGTATTATTTATTAAATAAAAAAATGTATTTTCAGCTTAAAGAAAAAATTAGCAGTTACACGTTATGTTTGGCAGTCGTACGGCTATTTTTGTACAAAAAAGCGCTTTTGACACACTATAACACGCCCATGTAGTGTTTTATCAATAATTGTTTATTTTGGAAATTGTTCAATCAATATTTGTAAATGCCAGTTTGAAATTTGTACAAGAGCCCCAATACAGTCAACCCCAATCAAGAGAATTGTAAATGAAGGGATGCTGAATGCCTTGTTTATTGAACCATGCGCATGGATTTAACACAAATTATCGTCATCGAGAGAGACATACGTTTCAGCTACACGTTTCAGCTACACGCTTTAGCAACACGTTTCATCCACACGTTTCAGCCACACGTTTCTGCCGAAAGTTTGAGGCCCCAAATAAATTAAGAAAATTATTTTGGGCGGGGGAGGGGTTAGGTCAATTTTTTTTTATTCTGTCTTACTTTTTATTTGCCTAATAATATTATTAATACTAGTGATATTATAGTGATGATATTAAATATAACAATCATTTATTTCCAAACTTATCATAAAATTCTCATGGCTAAGTAAAGGGAAAGGAGTAATTGCACCGAAATTTCAGTACGAATAGCCAGATTTTTTCGGTACGTGTGGATACTTTGAATGCTACATGAATAAACAAATAAGGGGGCATCCCCAAATTCCGTGAGGTGTTTTGTAACATTGTTAACTCCCCCTCCTCGCATGTTATCACTGTGAGCATTGCTCTGCCCCCCCCTCTCCGCAACCGCCCGAAAAAACAATTTGAAAGAAAATTCAACTTTTGTTGTATAAAATTAGTTTCTTTTCTAATTAAAAATTAAATTTTTTATTAAAAATTGAATTATTCCATTTTTTTAATTGATCAAATTTCTCGAAATCTTCCAAATTTCTTGGAAACAAGAAAGGATTATTAAAAGATCCCTTGAAATATTTTCAATCTTTGAAATCCAATCCAAAAACTAAGGTACAAAAAAACCCCAATTTCGTAAAGAAAGTACTTTAAATTTGGATCAGTTCAAAAGCTTTGAATGCTCTTCTTTTGTAGTGAAGTATACAGAATTTAAATTGAATTTAAATTTCTCATTTCAATGATTTGGAAAAATTCCAGGTATTAAAAATGTACTTTTTGTAGAAATTGTTTCCAGCAGGGAAATTGACCAATTTATTATTAATGTTGCCAAAATTATCATGAAGTTTACAATCACAAAAACTGAAATTGAAAAAAAAAAACTAATTTTTCCGTCGAAAATGATTGAATAATGCATTTTTCAATTAAATTTGTTTACAATATTAACAAGAATAATCTTAAAAGAAATTTTTCATAATAATATTGTTTTCTATCAAGCTCTTTACAATATAACTGAAAAAACGTAAAATTATTGAATATTATATAAAACATACTTTTAGGAATGAATAATTTTAAAAAAACATGTTTGTTTATAATGTAACGATAAAACATCTTAAACCGGAAAGCTTAAATAGAAAAAATTTCAAATTTTCTCGTCATATTTGTTTATTTATACAAAAAACTGAAAGACTAAATTTAAAATCGGGCAGGAAGTAAAGGGAAATAATGCTAGGTATAGTATGAAAGTAAAGGGGAAATAATGTCAGGGGAAGTAGGCGAAGTGAGGATAAATGAAGATAAAGTAAATGAGTGTTGAGAAGTAAAAAATGTAGGGGAGGGGAAGTAGGTAATGTAAGGGGAATAAGGGGAAGGATAGTAGGAGAAAACAGGAAAATGAGATACGCTTAACATATAAGCCGAAAATCAAGGAAGTAGAGGAAGTGGGAAAGAATAAGGGAAGATAAGTAAGACAAATGATTAGAAATGAGGGTGAGTAGGGGAGGAGAATTGAGGGCGAGGGAAGGGCAGGATTAGCTAAGGAAGCGATGAGAGGGTGAAGTAGAGAGAGAAGAAGTTGTGTGAAGGTGCAAGGGTAAAGCGAATGTAAAAGTACGAAGAGGAAAAGTAATGGATTGTGGGAGAAACGAGGGGAGAAGAAGTAGGGAAAATACGGAAAATGAAATCGCAGTAGGGTATGTAAACGGAAATGAGGTTAAGGGAAGTAGATGCAGTGAGGAGAAATCAGGGACTGCAAGTAGGAACAATTTTTAGAAATGAGAGTAAGTAAGGGGTTATTTGATGGCTGGGAGTATTTGAGAGCTGAGGAGGGGAAGTATTAAATAAGAAAGCGACGAGAGCGGTAACTAAATGAAAAAGAAATTCGAAGAGAAGGAAATCGGGAATGGTGAATTGAGGGGATGTAAATGAGGGGACAAGACGGGAAATGAGGAAGGAGAAGTAGTAAACATTTTTAAACATGAGAGTGAGTAAGCGAGGGTAATTGAGTGCTTGGGATGGGAAGTATTAGCTGAGGAAGTGATGAAAGGGGTAAGTAAAGGAAAGAGAAGTTTATGGAGGAGAAAAGTGAGATGATTAAGCGATATGAGGGGATGCAGAGGATTGTAGGAAAAATGAGAAGGAGTAAGGCAAGAAAAGAAAAATGAGGAGGGAAATAAGAGGAAACGAAGGTAGGGGAAATTCCGACAGTAAGGAAAAATCAGAGAGGGGAAGTAGGGGAGATTATTATAAGTTAGGGTGAGTAATGGAGGGGATTGATGGCTGGGGAAGAATAGTTTTAACTATAGATGCTATAATACGGGGAAGTAAAAACAGAAGAAGTTCAGGGAGATGAAAAGGGGGCCAAGGGGGGCCTATAGTGAAGTGCGAGAACGGAAAGTTGTGAATTGTAGGGGAAATGAGGGGTTGGGTAGTGAATTAAATAAGGTACATGAGAGTGGAGTAGGTTAATTGAAAGTAAATGAGGGTAGGGAAAAGGATAGTAAATGAGGGTAGGGGAAGTATAGGGAATGAGGGGAAATCAAGATGAGTAGGGGAGGAAAGTTGAGCGCAGGGGCAGAGAGGTGTTAGGTCAGAAAATGACGAGAAGGGTAGTAGAGGAAGAAGTTGTGGAATAGGGGGCGAAGGATGAAGTGAGAGTGGAACTCGCGGAACGTATAAGGAGTAGGGGACAGACTTATTTTTACTTTATATTTTATATTATTATTTTTAAACAAAGTATAACTTACCGATTATATTCTCAGTGAGTGAAGGACTTTTATCCTGTGCATGATGAATTCTAGGGTCCGCCTGTAACAATTGCCATGCCTCATAGGCTGTATTGAAAGCTTGAGCGACTGTTAAAGTCACAGCCTGGGCCATTTTTCGCTTGGGACACAAAAAGGCATGACACTCCATAGTTTCATTGAGATTTGTGGCAATGAATGCGAATACATGATCGTGATTTGCATCCGCCGAACAGTAGGAAATTCTAAAAATAAACAGTTTTTGAATTGCATATTTGTGAGAAAAGCATTCGAGTTTAAAATTATTTTTTCATGTTACTTGAACCAATTTCTGGAAAAATTATATGTCGCAATTTTATGAAAATAGTTATCCTAAGGGTTTTGGGGTCGCTCAATTCAAATATATTAATTAAATTTCTAAATTTAAAATAGCTTATTCAATACGCGAAATAGGACACTTAAAATAAGACCTAAAAATAAAAAATCTTTGAAATTAAAGATATTTCAAAGGTAAATCATCAAAATAAAAAAATTCAAATGTCAAAATTAAAACTTGCATAATTTTTAATTGTAAGTTTGAAAAAATTTTAACTCTTCAACTCTAAATATTTAAAATTAAAAGATCTGCAATTTTAAAGATTTAAAATTGAAACCTCTTCAATTTTAAAGTCGTGAAAATAAAAATTCTTCATTTTTTTATTTTGTAGGTCAAAAGTCAAGTTTTTAATTTTATGTCTTCTAAACAGTTAAAATTTTGAATGAAAATCGTCAAACCTACAATATTTATCAGGGCATATTCTAATGGGCAGTATGAAAGAAAAGAGCAGTGTTAAACAAAAAATGGATAGTATTAAATTTCTTAATATAAACATTAAATAATGAGTTACAATATATATTTATATAAACATTTCCTCCAAGAAAATGAGATTTATTATATGAATGTACTGATTTATTTCGCAAAATATTGTCAAAACATCTCTGGAAATACCGGTTATCGCAATTGGTTTCCTGTATTTGAAAATTATAACTTTAGTAAGCCTTTCCTATCATTATATTGAAAAAAAAAACTAAATTATTAAGCAAAGTATTGAGAAAACACCTCCGGTAATACAGATTGCCTAATTCTCGGCCTACATTCGGAACTGATCATTTTAATGAGTTTAATGACCTTTTTTCGCATTCCAGGAAAGCGAATCACCCGCAGGACATTATCGACATTTCCGCAAAACATATACCCTGACATTTTTAACTACAAAACTTCAATATGTTTTGCATAGTTTTCCATTGTGAATATAAAAAATTAAAAACTCATAAAATTTTAAAAGTTAAAATTTATGAGTTCTACAATTTTCAAGAATTACAAGGATGAACTGTTTCATTTTACTGATATATAAATAAAGATTCTTAAATTTTTATAATATTTAATTTCAAAAGTTAAGAGTTTTTAAATCAAAATCTTCTAAATTGAAGAATTTTCAAATTACTGAATCTATTTCAAATAACACAGGCAGTGCAACTTCAATTTACAGAATGAGTCGCTGATGAAAAATATTATTTTTCGAAGAAAATGAGGCGATACGTATTTTTCTATTTAGAAAAAAAATTTGTTCAAGAAGTTATGACAATTTGAAATTTTCAAGTTGTTTTTTTCAAAAATAAGATTATTTTCAAACCTGTATAACTTTTAATCTAATTAAGATATTTAGGTTTTCTGTTGAGGTTTCTTTTTTCAAATGTATGAAAGTGAATGAATTTTAATCAAATGAAAGAAATTTCAAATGTAAATCATTAAAATTACATCAATTTTCACTGTAAATTTAAAAAATGTTAAAAATTTTGAATATATGTGATTGTAAATTATTCGATTTTTACGACTTATATTTTAAAGTATGTTTTTAAAATATTTTGTTTGGAATAGTTCAAGTTTGAAGATAAACAATTGAAAAATTTTCAATTTTCAATATTTTCAATTAAATAATCTTCAATATTTAATGTGCATAATAAAGGAAAATGCAACGCTGATTCTATTTTTTTTTAAAGTAAAAAGTCCTTTTCAGGGATTATTCTTAATCAGATCCTTCAAATATGTCTTCGGGACAAAATTCAAGGTCTTTTCCAGGTTTTACATGTGAAGAAATCAAGTTTTTCCAGGTCTCATTTTTTTACATTAAATAATACAATAACTGTGTGACATATATGTCTAAAAATGAGCCATTTGATTTTTTATTGGCTAACAATTTCTAAAGAAACCTGAACCAAAGAGAAACAATTTCTTAATTTTTTGGGAACGTAAATCTCCTTTTTAAAATCTATGTGAATATTTTTAAATCATGTTGAAGTGTTTGAAATCCTTTAAATCTTTGTGAAATCTTTCAAATATTGGAAAGCTTTGTAAAAATTGTTGAAATCTTTTGAAATTTGTATAAGTTCTTTGCAATATTTGCGGAATGTTTCTTCATTCTTTGTTTGTGAAATCTGTTGTTTTGTTTGAATTGATTGAAATCTTTTGGAATTTTCCGTTTATTAAAATCTTTTTACATGTCTCCTTATTTTTGAAATCTTTAAAATTCTTAAATCTTTTAAAATCAGTATTAATTCATAGAAATATTCGTAAAATCTTTCTGAAATCTGTTGTATTCGTTTGAAATCATTAAAATATTTAAAATCTTTGTGAAATCTTTTGAAATCTTCTCACATTTATTCAAAATGTCTAAAATATTCGAAATGTTTAAAATCTAACTTTTTGGAAATATTTAAAATCTGGTACACTTTCCCTTTCTTAAATCTTTGAAACTCTTGAAATCTTTCGACATCCTTATAAATTAATCGAAATATTTGTGAAATCCTTTGTATTCATTTGAAATCACTGAAATATTTAAAATATTTGTGAAACCTTTGAAATATTCTAAAAAATTTGACATCGTATAAAATCGTTGAAATGTCATTTTTTCAAGTATTTTGCGCTTTTTATTATATTTTTCAGATGAAATAATATATATCTCTTCTATGTTTTGATAAATTTTACTAAAAATAATAAATTTACCAAATTCTAAAAAGTAAAACGGGGGATTTCTAATTGAAGACTCCTAGTCCAGATTCCAGATTCCAGCTCATTTCACATGACAAATGGTTCTTGTCCATGCTAAGCTTCTAGAATATTCTGAAAGTTTACTGATAAGGTCATGAAATTATATTGCTCATTTTTTTCAAACGAATATTGCGTAAACAACTTAAAGGTTGTTTACGCAAAATGACTTTTCTTAAAATTATAATAAATTATAATATTGAGGTGTAGAATGGTCTCGATGTCGGAACATGTCGGTAAAAGAAATTTTGGATTAGAAACCCCCTTAGTTACCTACTTGAAACAATTCAAGAAATATTTGCAAATATATTGCACGGGGAACCAAAAATGACCTTTATATGGGGAAATACCCCTATAATTTATATTTATATTTAAATAATCTTACCTGTATATAGAAACTTGAAGTTGATCTTCCTCGGTGGTGAGGTCAGTCATTCTAATTCCCCTTAAGCTCACAGCCAGTGAAACCCTCTGCAATTTCTTTCCACTAGCTTTTGCCTGAAATATAGAAGATGAATCTATGGGTTTTTTCAGAATTGGTGTTTTTCAATGTGGAGATCCTTTTATTTCTTTATATCCAGATTTACTCCATGTATGTTATGGTGGCCAAAAAATATTAGATTTTTGTCAATTTGTATGTTCTCATCCTACAAATTTGGTCGAATCAAATAAAAAAAGACTTTTTTGTACATATTTTTGAATCTTATACTTTTTAACAGATAAAATGTATTAAATAACTTGACAAATTATTTAACTTTTCTGTATATTTTTAATACAAGCATAATTATTAGGCGTATCGAGTTGTCCCTTGACATTTTTCTTAACAATTATCCATAGAATTGGATTTTGCGAGTTTTTGGCGAATTTTGGTTAAAAATTCATATATATTTTTCTATGAAAATTCAACTATTTGATTTAAAGGTCATCTATTTTCTCAGAAAGTATTTTTTTTTTGAAAATTTGCTTGTCGACAATTTAAGAAGTAATTGGTACACGAACGATCTATTTTAACAATGGTTCATACGCTGTTACTAATTCGGCCTAATTAACGTTATTCCAGTTAAACGAAAGCCTATTCCAAACTCGGGAAGTGCTCTTGGGACGGTGCTTTAAATAATTAGATGGCGTTATTATTCAAATGAAAGCCTTCAATGTAAATACATTTTAGCCAATAAATTTTAGTTCTGCTGAGATAAATAGTTCAGTATTCTCTTTAGGTTATTTAATTAAAATACTAACCTAACATAATTACTTTTATGTATTAACAAACCATGTTTCTATAATTTTTTAGGGTTTTGTAGACCTGAGTAGAAACCCTCATAGTTTCGGTCGGATTGAGAGGGGAAGTAGGGCAAGTGGGGGGAGGATACGAGGAGTTAATGAAAAGGAACTGAGGGGTTGGGAGAGTGGGGGAAGTAGAGGCAAATGAAGGCTAAATGACAGGGGAAGTAAGGGTAAATGGGGAAGGTGGTGGGAAAATAAAGGATGGAGATGGTAGGGATAGGGAAGTGAGGGGATATAGGAAGAAGTGACAGGAGAGGAAATATGAACAGGGAAATTAGAAGAAATGAGGGGAGGGTAAGTAGGATGAGTGACGTAAGGAGAACTAGGATGAATAAGGGAAATTAAGGGTGGGTAATTAGAGGAAGTAAAGAGAAATAATAAAAGGGCAAATAGGGGGCTAGGGAAACTAAGGTAAGGAGAACTATGGAAAGTTATAGCGACTTAGGGAAGACGAAATAGAAGGTGAGGGGAAATGTATTGAGGGGAGTGAGGGAAAATTCGTGGAGGACAATCAAGAGATATTATTGGTAGAAATATAGAAGGAATTATAAGTGGGGAATAGAGGTAAAGTAAGAACTATTGATGTAGGAAAATCAGATGTGCGGAAGTAGGGAAAGTGAGGATAAATATGATAGGGATGAAGGAAATAAGAGATTGGGACGTGAGGTTAATGGGGGAAATTAGTGCTGAAGAAGAGAAGTAAGGGGTGGCGGAAGGAGGGGGATTAGGGAAAACGAATAAGGCATTTAGGGGAAGTATTGATACATAAGGGGAATAGGGGTGGTAAATGAAATCACAAGAGGGGAAACAGGGCGAGTGATGAGAAGTGACGGGGTTTCCATTATGTGAGGGGAAATGAAGGTTACATAATTAGGGGAAGGAAAATAAGGATGGTAATGGAAATGAGAGGAGGAGAAATGGGACCCGTTCATTTTTTGGAACAGACAAAAATTAAGAAAGGTAAAATTTCAGAATGGGTTATGATACGTAATGGTAAAACTTAGGGATACCTAAAAGTCGCAAAGAGGAGTAAATCCGAAATTCAAAACACTGAATGGTATTTATTCGGAAACCAAAAAAGCGGAATGGGTAAAAATTCGGAAACGTGAAAATTAGGAGGGAGAACAATTAGGAATAAGTAAATATACGGATAGGAAAAATTCGGAATAGTAATTAAATGTACGTATTTGCAGGTGTATAATTTTTTATTTATGGTAGCAAACAAATATTTATCACAGTAAATTTAAATATCATACTAAATTTATTTTGTCCGTTAAAACTCGTTTTTAACATATACAATTATTAGAGTTTAAGTAGTTTCACAATTGATTTGTTTTATTAGCATGACAACTTCAAGTAAAATTACCTTTTCAATCGTTTAATTGATTATAATTTCACGAAATTTGTAAGAAAAGTATGCAAAACTTAAAACTTTCAATTTTTTAGGTTAAGTAAATTATGATTGATTGATTTATTTATTGTCTCCATTGTATACTTTTACAAGTTTTTACAATTTTTCTGTGTCCACCTCAGTGACAATACCTAACAATTTACATGAATTCCCCTTTCAATTTTACATGGAAAATATTAACACTTAAATTCTAACTGAATACATTGGGCGAATACATTGCAGTTAATTTATTCCCTTACATATTTATATCCTTGATTATACATACTATATCACAAATTGTCCATCTTCCAAACTCATTCTTCCTCTCATTCACTCTGTCGCGCTCTCTCTGACCTCCCCCTATGATACTTCTCTTGCTTTCTTTTCGAACTCTCTGACAAATCGGCAGAGGACAGGGTTCAGTTTTCCCCTTAATGTTTCGATGACCAATTCTTCTAACTCCCGATCTCTCTTTCCGTCCTTCCATTTATCAACACCGTCAATCCGTTTTTTATCCATTTTTCCATGTAACCCTTGGCAAACCCATATGTACGTCAGGTTTTCTTCTACTTCTCCACAAATTCTACACGTAGTATCCTTGTATCCTTTATTCCCTGCTTTTCCTACGTTCCCACATCTTAACCTTGCCCACTGCTACTTTTCCTCTGGACTTGTCCCTTTTTCATCCCAATACTTTTCTCTCCCCAAGCTGGTCTTCCATTTTCTGTATCCACTGCAGTAATTGGAACTATCTATTTTCATCCAGTCCAGCTGTATTTCCTGCTCTATTCTTCTTTCTACTTCCTTAATCATATTATCGTTAATCTCATTGAAACGACTCCCTTCGAATACCCAATCCAGCGTCTCTTCATCCCCTACAATTCTACATGCTTTCTGTAACCCTTTATCCCATGCCGACGGATTCCCATTCTTGATTCCCCTCATTTCTTCCTTTAGACATATTTTTGGCCATCTATCCTCTCTCATTCCCAAAAATTCTACCATATATTTCGAAGCCCTCATTCTTGCTTCTATCTCTAGGCTTCACCTGCCTGACTCCATTCTCCAAATGTACCCGGGAGTTATCGTATCTATTCCCATTGTCATCTTGATTAACCTTTCCTGCTCCAATGTTCTCCCTTTATTTTCCTTCCCCCTTCCTAAAAATCATTATTTTAGTCTTCTTTACATTTATCTCTAGCTTATTTCTTTTTACATATTTTTCCAAGCTTCTAATCATTTCTGCTAAACCTTCTGCTGTGTCTGCCACTAATGCCAAATCATCCGCAAATTTGAACCCAAAATTTTTCTCATTTCCCATCACCGTCCCTCCTACATTTCTTCTTTCCCAATGCTCTTCGATGTCATTCACAAAAATGTTGAATAGGGTTGGACTGAGAGGACACCCTTGTCTAACCCCTCTTGTTGCAGAGAAGCTCTCTGTTATTCCCTGAACAGTTATTACCTCATTAACCGTTTTCACGTATATCTCCTCTAACATTCGTAACATTCGGCCTCTAATCCCAATTTTCTTCAGTTTTCCTTCCCTGAATCCCGCTTGGCTTTCTCTTATTAATCCCTTCTTTTCCAGCCAAGCCCTCAATCTTCTATCCATGATGGCTGTTAATATTGTATATCCTATATTTTCCCTCCCTTATATATGGGATATATTCTAGCTTTTCCCCACCCATTTCCAAGTTTTCCTTCCTTCCAAAACCCATTCAGTATTTCGTGCATCTCTATTAACCAAACTACCGGTAATTCTTATATAAACTCTGCCGTCAATCCGTCTTCCCCTGCTGCTTTTCCCCTCTTCAAATTTTTCATTACTTTCGCTAATTCCTCCCTGGAGATATCCTCGTTTCATTTCTCCTCATCCTTATCCAACTTCATTCATTCTCCCTCCTGCGTTCTTGTTGGCTCCCCTCCACCTCCCACTTGCGGTTTATCCTTCCCCTGTTCGATCTCTTCCTCGCCCCCTCCTAGTAGTTGCTGAAAATGTTTTTTCCATTTCTTCTTCCAAATTTTCCCTCCCTTTCTCTTCCCTCTCCTTCTCGGTCTAAACTCACCTATTGCTTTCCAGAACTGCCCCATATTCCTACTGTCTCTAATTTTTGACCATTTATTTTCCTTTTCTTCTTTTCTTTTCTTGGCAATAAGCTTCTTTAGGTTCTTACGTTTTTTTCCGCCATTCCTCTCTTTCTTTAGGCCCTTTCTACTTTATAAATTTCTTCGAAATTCCCCAAACCCGTTTCTTTAACTGCCCTATCTCATCCTCGGCCTTATTCCCTTCCTTTTTTCCCCTACCAGAATTATTGTTCCCAACTCTGTATTTTTTCGTCATTCCTACGATCTCAGATGCTTTCTTAATGTTTAACTTGAACCTATCCCATCTACTCTCCCATACCTCCACCTCTAGCTCTTTTGTCTCTTCCCATAAACTTATCATTTGTTCTTTAAACTCTTCCGCCTTTTCGTCCTCCCATATTAATTTTTCAACAAATTCCGTGTTCTCCCTCCTTTTGTTTTTCCCTTTCCCCTCTCCCCTATAAGGTTCCCTTCCATCCCCACTTATTTTAAACGTTATTGGTAGATGGTCGGACTCCGTACGTACTATTATCTCCATTTCTTTGACATTACCTTCTACTTCTGCTTCCGCTTCTATTATATAGTCTTTTGCCAAACCTCCGTCCTCTCCAACGTGCGTCAATTCCCCTTTTTCATCTCCCCTTACTCTCCCATTTAGTACTCTTAATCCTAGTTCTTAACAGAATTTCAAAAGCTTTTTACCCTCACTATTTACCGTACTATCCTCGGACCTCCTCTCTTTACAGTAACTTCTCGCCGGTTCGTTTACATCAAATTCTTCTACTCCTTGTTCAGATCCTATTCTTGCATTCTAATCCCCTATTATAATTACCCGCTGCCCTATAGCTTGCAAGTCCCCTACTACTTTTTTTAATTCATTACAAATTTTTCCACAGCCCTCGTTGTTGTATAATGTTACAATATTATTTCTTATCCCTTTACCCC
>NC_046665.1:87875692-87943997 GCF_010883055.1 Belonocnema kinseyi
GCCTCCTTAGTCTTCCACACGTAGTCTCTGTCCAGTCCTTCGATGAAGTCTTTTTCTTTGCCTGCCTCTATCCATGTCTCCAAAATTATTATTATGTCGAATTTCTCCAAAAAATCCGAAACACCTTTCATCTTCCTTCCTCCTACAATGTTCCACATAACTCCTCTAATGGCTCCTTCGTCTTCCTCGAAAAAACCAAGTTTCTATCTCCTTCCTTTCTTCATTCCACACAAAATCGGTATTTTCTATTCTCCATCGCATGTAGCTTGTACTAGCTTCTAGCCCCCTATCCTTGGCCTCTCTGATCTGACTTTCGATCCAATCCTGAATCTGCTTTTCCTTATCTGTAAAATCATCTTCCACCTTGATCCTGGTTCCTCTCAATTTATGCTTATTAGCCATAAGGTTCCTCTTATTGTCCCACGTCTTAAGTTTTATTAAAGTTCCTCCTGCAATGCCCTTCATTTTCTGTATCAACATTCTTACTCCTGTGATATCTTCGATGGTGTTGCTGATCTCCTTGTCCAGGAGTTTTCCTCGAGACCTGAAGCCTCTCAATATGACCCAGTTCTTCCTTTTCCTCCTTTCTTCCTTTTCCAAAATCAGCTCCCCATCTAGAAGAAAATCGGGCTTTTGTTTATCCCCGACCCCATCAGTCTTTCTTCTATTTGAAATTTCCCCACTCTGCTCTCCCTCATTATTCCCCTTCTCTTGCCCCACTTGTGCGGATATATCTCTTGTTTCCCTCTGACTCACACTTTTTCCTCACTATTGTCCTCACTATTTTTTCTTTCATCACTTCCCACTGACTTCTCGACCGCACTTTCCACTTTCCTTGTTAGCCTTTCTGAAACATCTGCCAATTCCCTCCATCCCTGTTCTACGATTTGGATTTCTTGTTCCGCCTGTATTAGTTCTAGATCCACTCTTCTCTTGTCCTCTAAATTCTTAAGTCTCTTATTTAAATCCTCCAGTTCCGGTTTGATCTTTTTTTCCCACCACCTCGCCATTTTCCTTTCTATCATGGTTTCTAAATATGACTCACTCAGCTTCACTTAATTTTTCTTCAATTCTCTTTTTCTCTCCGCTCTCCTTCGCTATTTCTTCTCCCCCCGTATCATTGAATCCACTGCCCTCCTTGTTTTGCGTTTTTCTCACTTCTCACACTACTGGTGAGCGAACTAACACCTCTCTTTTTTTGAAACGGTCCTGCTCGTTTGGATATTCCCCTATTGTTGGTTCTGGCCCCTTTTGCTTTTCTAGGAACTCCTCCATCATCTTTGCACTTTTCTTGTTCTCCATCTTAATTGCCAAGTTTTTTTTCGGTCGCCCCCTTGACTTCTTTTTATCCCCTAGATGCGCTTCTTTTACCTCTTGATCGGTTTCTCCATTTTCATTTTCCTGTTCCCACAGTTATACATCGCCGTTGTTCTTGTTGGCTGCTATTACTCCTGATGTAAAATTTTGCGATTCTGCCATATTCGAATCAAAAATTTCCCGCGGGACAACTTCCATTTTGTGTTACGCGGACTACACTCTACTGTCCCCTGCTGCCACCCCGGCACTTGCTATTTGTCTAAGACAGTTTGTTTTCTAACCTCTACAACACACTGGATGCCCGAATACTTCCGAAGACTTTCCAAGCTTTTCACTGCGTTCCCATTTGAGATAACACTCACGAGTACACTTTCCCTGACTGCCTACCAGTAATTTCGGTAGCTGGTCCTGCCCGATCCCAAATTGCTGTTTTTTGCTTAAATTTCACCCCGCTTGTCCCGACACGTGCTCTCAGATACCCGCCCAAACTGGAAATCGGTTAAGTAAATATTATATAATTTTTAAAAAATTTTCAGTGTACAACAAAAATTTGTTATGATGTGATATTTATGTTTACTGTGATAAATATTTGTTTGCCACCATAAGTAAATAATTATGCAGCTGCTAGTATGTACATTTAAAAGCAATTCCACATTTTTCTACTTTCCGAATTTTCCCTCTCCGTAAATTTACTCATTCCTAATTGTCCATCCTCCTAATTTTAACGCTTCCGAATTTTTAACCATACAGCTTCTTTAGGTTCCGAATAAAAACCTTTCAGAGTTTTAGATTTCCGATTTATTCCTCTTTCCGACTTTTTGCTATTCTTAGGTTTTATCATTATGTATTATAACCAGTACAATGCATCTCCCCTACTTTTTTGTTTTCTTACGATCCGGAGGCGAATTATCGGTCAAACTAATCCAACAGATTGCGCCACAAAAAGTAGATCTGACTTTTTCATTGAATTACATTAAGAAAAAGCAAAGTAATTAAAAACTTGATGCTGTTTGCAAATTAAAAAAAATATTTAAAAAAATAAGAGTAACTATTACTATTTTTTTTTAAAGTCATGAAAGTCTTTAGTTTAATATGAAAAAATTTAATTTTGAGATACATTTTGAAAGCCGTTCGAAATTCATATTTCTATGATTTATTTTGCTGATATTATTGATTTTATTATTTGTTCTTGTTAAAAAAAATATTTATTGTTAAAATATTTAAGGTAGTAAATAAAAAAATTAATAATATTTAAGACCTCAATTACAGAAATATTTAAAACATATACATGATCAGAAGAAATAATAAAAAATATATCATTTATATCCAATATAAATACAATAAAAATTAAAATATGTAAGAGTACAACTTAAGTCGCAAAGTAAAGAATCTTTGTACCTTTAAAATCTTAACAAATTCAAGTTTTGAAGACAATATTTTTTTAAAGTAATGATGATTGTAATTAAAATGTTTAAGGGAATAATTTGGTAAAAAGTCAATGACAAGACTAATAAATCAGAAAATGTATTTATTAATATTTCATATAATGTATATATTTATTTAAAGTGATCCGAAAATCATATATACAATTTATACAGTTCACTCATTTATTTGTTGCTTAATCTTGAAAGATTTTTTCTTGCTGCATTCAACCCCTAATAATTTTATAAAAATTTTAATTTAAAGGAGATTTTGAATTAAAAAGTTAATTATATTATTGCAAACCTCATTTTTAAAATGAACCGACTATAAACTATTAAACTCTATAAACAAACGTACCGTACTTATGACGCACAGTGGAGGAAATTCACTTTTTTCGTTTAGATTGACGTTCCGAACTTTTGTCTCCTCTATTTGTTTATTAATCATTTTTTCACTCAAAGTATGGAAAAACTGAAATTTTTTACATAACGGTTTTTTACGCTTTAATAAATGATCAGAAAAACTTTATATTGTCTTAAATGAATGTTTAGGGATTCATAAAATACAAATAATTTGTTTATTATTCCATTTATTTATTATAAACAAATTTGATAAACAAATTGACAAATATTCTTATTATCGGTAATTTTTTTTTTTTGCTAAAAGTGCTTCACATTAATGTAGGAATGACATTTAATAACAAAAATAATTTAAAAGTTCATAATAACTATTGCTATAAACAATTCTTGTGGCAAAATATTAGAATTTGAGATTTTTCAAATTATAATTTCCTTCAATGGCCAGAACGACTTCAGGTATTTCTTAAAATAATAAATATGTAATAATATTTGATAAAATATAAAAATTAAAATTTTTGTAAACAAAGTAGATAAACAAATTCAAAATTTTTGTCTTTTCGCATAGAATTTTTTTTGCACTGGAAATGTTTTAAGCTGTTGGACGAATGACTACTAGTCGGAAAAATATTTGAGAAATATTCAAATGTAAAGTTTTATCGAAATTTTTATTTTCTTCAACCGCTACAATGGCTGCGAATATTCCTAAACAAATGTATCTTTGATCATATTTAGTAGAATATAAAAACTTACATGTTTATAAACAATTTGCACAAACGATTTCCTAATGCTAGCAGTTTCACTTGGAAAAAGTCGGGTCTTCAATCGTGATAGATTGAAAATGAATCATAACACTGCATGCTAAGATTCATTCAATACAAAATCTTTCGACAATAGCCCACCGACTTGATCACCAAAGAAAATTCAAATTTGATAAAGCCTTAAGCTTAAATATTTTTTCACAAGAATTGTTAATAACAGTGGTTATTGTTAACTTTTTCTAATTTTTCTGTGACTAACAGTCGTTCGTCCAATAGCTTAAAACATTTCCAGTGTAAAAACAAATTCTATGCGAAAGGACCAAAATTTTTAATTTGTTTATTTAATTTGTTAAAAAAATTTAAATTGTTATATTTTACCAAATATTATTACATATTTATTATTTTAAGGAATACCTGAAGTCGTTCTGGCCATTAAAGGAAATTATAATTTTAAAAATCTCACATTCTAATATTTTGCCACAAAAATAGTTTATCACAGTGGTTATTATAAACTTTTAAATTATTTTTGTTGGTAAATCTCATTCCTTCATCATTGTACAGCACTTTTATCAAAAAAAATTATTTTACCGATAATAATAAGACTATTTGTCAAGTTTTTCATAAAATTGGTTTATAACAAATAAATGGAATAATAAACAAATTATTTGTATCCTATGAGTCCCTACATTCATTTAAGACAAAATAACGTTTTTCTGATCAGTTATTAAAGCGTAAAAAATTGTTATGTACAAAATTTTAGTTTTTCCATACTTTGAGTGGAAAAATTATTAATAAAAAAATGAGAAGACAAAAGTTGGGTGAGTCAAGATCTATAAAATTTAATGATCTTCAATTAAAAACAAAAAATTAAAAAACGCAGGAAAATTAAAGGCTCTAGACATTTTTTAATGAAAAAATTGCATTTCCTCCAACTGTGCGTCGTTTATACAGTACGTTTGTTTATAGAGTTTAATGGCTTATAGCAGACATATAGTCTGTTTACTTTAGAAATGAGGTTTGCAATAATATAATTAAATATTTAATTCAAAATATCCTTTAAATTTAAATTTTTAATAAAATTATTAGAGTTGAATGCAGCGAGAAAAAAGCTTTCAAGATTAAGCAACAAATAAATGATTTAACTGTACAAATATTATATATAAAGTTCGGTTTCAATTTAAATAAATATATAAATTATATTAAATAATATTAAATCAATTCTCTCATTTATCAGTCTTGTCATTGACTTTTTACCAAATTATTCCCTCAAACATTTTAATTAAAATTACCATTACTTTTTAAAAATATTTCCTTCAAAGCTTGTAATTGTTAAGATTTGAAAGGTACAAATATTATTCACTTTGCAACTAAAGTTGTAGTCTTATATATTTTAATTATTATTGTATTTACATTGGATATAAGTGATATATTTTTTTATTAATTCTTCTGATCATGTATATGTTTTAAATATATTTTCATTGAGGTGTTAAATATTATTAATTTTTTCATTAGCTACATTAAATATTTTAACAATAAATAATTTGTTTTAACTAGAACAAATAATAAAATCCATAATATCAGCAAAATAAATCAGAGAAATATGAAATTCGAACGGCATTCAAAATTTATCTCAAAATTAAATTTTATTCTAATTAAACTATACATACTTTCATAAATTTTTTCAAATTAATTAGTAATAGTTACTCTTATTTTTTCATATATTTTTTTTCGTTTATTTGCAAACAGCATCAAGTTTTAAATTATTTTTGCTATTTCTTAATGCAATTCAATGAAAAAGTCAGACCTACTTTTTGTGGCGCCATCTATTTGATTAGTTTGACCGACATTTCCCCTCCGGATCGTAAGAAAGCTACTACTATATACACATGTGAGGAATTTTATTAAAGATGCGCAAGCTCACCATGGTAATAACAGTTTTTATGGCTTCAGCAGTAGCTTCTTCGTTAGAGGGTGTCTCGACAAGAGTGCTTCCCAAATATTTGAGGGTGAACCTCGCCTCTGAAGCGTCATCAGATTCTTCATGTCCTAAGCCTGAGACAGCGCTTCCTTCATGCGCCAAAGCCCATTCCTCGCATAACTCTGAGAATTTTTTAAAGCAATTTAATCCATATGAAAAAAATTAACTGAAATATTCAAAAAAACTGAATTATAGTTTAATAGATCGATATTTTAATTTCTGTAAATCGATACAAAAAAAAGTGTCGAAAAAGCGCAATCAAGAACGTAGTACGAACTATGTTTGTACTACATTTCTAATGAGTTCAGTTGCAATTAAGAATAATATATTTTCAAATAAGAAAGATGACTTTTCTACCATAAAAGAAGAATTTTAATTTAAAAGAACGAATTTTTACAATACAGTTAAATTTGTTACATAAAAAGAAGCCTTTAACAAAACAGTTTGTGAATAGTAATTTTCAACAAAAGAGATAAATTTTGAACAAACTAGTTAAAATTTGGACTAAACAGTTGAATCTTGAAGCAAAAAAGACGAAAATTACATAAAACAGTTGAATTTTTAACCAAGAAAGTTGACTTTTCTTCCGTAAAAGATGAATTTGAATTCCAAAAGAACGATATTTCGAAAAAAAAACAGTTAAATTTTTCCAAATAGTTGAATTTTAAAATAAAAAACGTAAGTTTTCAACCAAAAATAAAATCTTGAATGTTTTAAATAAAACAATTAATTTTCAGTACAGAAAACGAATTTTTAAGAAAATAGTTCAATTCTATATTTTTAAAATTAAAATTATAATATAATACAATATTATACATTATAATATATTACAATATAATAATATAATGATATAATTATATTTTTGAAATTTAGTTCTAAATTATAAAGGATACATTTTCAGCTAGAAATAAAATGGAAGTTACATTTACAAATGAAGAAAATTAGTTTTTATTTTCGAAGAACGAATTTTCCACACAGTAGATCAAGTTTTAACCAAGTAGTTAAATTGATTAAAAAATAAACTTTTTCGGTTGAGAGTTAACCTGTTTTGTTGAAAATTCAACTATTATTTTAAAAATTAGTTTTTTTGTAAATTCATTATTTTAGTTAAAAATTAGGTTCTTTGCTTGCAAATTTAACGATTTTGTTTAAAATTAATTTTCTTGACTGAAAATATAGCTTTTTCATTTTTGTTAGAAAATTTATCTTTCTTCGTTGAAAATTTCCTTCTCGTTTTTTTGAGTTACATTTACAAATGAAGAAAATTAGTTTTTAGTTTCGAAGAACGAATTTTCCACACAGTAGATCAAGTTTTAACCAAGTAGTTAAATTGATTAAAAAATAAACATTTTTGGTTGATAATTAACGTGTTTTGTTGAAAATTCAACTATTATTTTAAAAATTAGTTTTTTTGTAAATTCATTATTTTAGTTAAAAATTAGGTTCTTTGCTTAAAAATTTAACGATTTTGTTTAAAATTAATTTTCTTGACTGAAAATATAGCTTTTTCATTTTTGTTAGAAAATTTATCTTTGTTCGTTGAAAATTTTCTTCTCGTCTTTTTGGGTTGAAAATTCAATTATTTTCGTAAAGAATACATATTTTTGGGTTTGAAATTCGACTTCTTGTTTCAAAATTCCTCTTTTTGGTTTAGAAATTAGTCTGTTTTGTTTAAGGATTCCGACAATTTTGTTGAAAATTCGTACTTTTTGGTTTAATTTAACTGTTTTTCATTAAAAATTAAAATATTTTTTGGTAGAAAGATGAACTACACTCAAACTTGGATTTAAGCCCGGTTTTGTTTCTGACCTTATGCTGAAATCCAGGCTCTCGAAAACAAAAACACTGACTGTGAAATTGCGCAATGTAACGCAACGTGACATAGTTATCCAGTTAGGTCGTTAGGGGAAGGCTCAAATCAAGTTTTTTCTTATTCAAATTAGAGTGTAATAAACTTTTTTTGAGAATTTATTTTTTATCGAAAATTTATCAATTCAGTTAAAAATTTAACTACAGCGAAATCTCGCCTATTTCAAGGAGAAACTTAAAGATTTGAGAATTTCAAGGCCCGACCTCTACCTTGAGTCGTCAGGTAATTTTGGCGAATCAACGTTTATTGCCTGCAACTTCGACGAGGCCGAGACAGTACAGGGACGGTGGTGGGAGGTGACGAATTGCGCAATTTGAAATAGCCGAGTATCAGGGATATAAAATAGATGTGACTTAAAAAAGGCGAGAGTTTACTGTAGTTCATTGGAAATTCCATTTTTCTTGTCTGAAAATTAATTTTTTGAACTCACTGACCCCCTCACCCCACCACCATACTAACTTCATTTTTTGCGTAACCCATTAAATTGCTAACACAGTTTATGGATGGCACCTGAGGGCTTAGGGAATTCAGAAATGTTGTCATTAGGAGACCATTATTACAGTCATCACTTCTCATTCTTCGGTTTCAGGAGGACAAAAAATAACTGGCCATATTAAAGATAAAGCTAAGTAAAATCATGTAAGGCTCACAAAAACATGTTTATGCATTTATACGTTTTCCTTTTATGTGTCTAGCTTTGTAATTTCGCAAATACGCTTCGTGAAAGTATATGGCTGTACATGATGAAAATAATAATACCCTACTACCCGGGAACCGAAGTAACATTCCGCAGATGTGTACCTAGTCGTGAACTAAGCCAAGCTTACCTTCCCTCATCCATCTACCTTTCAAGTTAATTCTCTCTTCCTCGAAATTCCTTCACATTTTCCATCTATCTTACTCCTTTCACTTCCAAAAAAGAAGAGTTTTCTACAAAACAGTTGAATTTGTAAACTGAAAATAGCAGTTTCCAACCAAATTATTGAATTTTTGACTAAACTGTTGGTTTTGAAAGCAAAAAAAAAACTAAATAAATTTTCTACAAAACAGCACAGAAGAAACTGAGGGTACAAAGTGTTGCAGATAATCGATCGGATAGGGTAAACGCGAGGTGGGTACACTAATTTTGGTAAACTTATCGTGCATGTTTTAATTTTTTAATTTTTATTAAAACTATTAATCTTTAGTTCATAAACAAACAAAAAATTCTTTTATTCCTCTCTTTTCCCCTTTTTATTTTTTCCCACTTTAATGCGAACTGAATAAACATATTATAACTCATTGAGGAAATCCAACTATTTTGGTTAAAAAGTATACCAAACTCTCGCTGTCAGTCGCCCGCTAACGGCAATTTTAGAACTGCAGGCTGACGCAGTTTCTCAGGGGAGCAGGGCGAGAGCGGTCTTGAATGTATCACGTATTTTATGAATGGCCTCTTATATTTTTGTTTTGAATTTCAACTATTTGAATAGAACTTTCATCTATTTAGTTGAAAATTAATTTTTTATTAAAAACTCATATTTTCAGGTTGCAAATTAAACTGTTTTGTAGAAAATTCACCTTTTTGGATCGAATATTCAAGTACTTTGGTAGAAAAAATCACTATTTCGTTAATAAATAACTTTCTTGTTGAACATTTATATTTTCGGGTGGCAAATCAGTTGAACATTCAACTATTTGGTTTGAAAAAAATATATTTTTCTAAAATTTATATTTTTGAGTTGAAAGTTCAACTGATTTGGAGAAAATTCGTCATTTTAAATTAAAAATCCAATAATTTGGTTGTTATCTTTTTTTCTTTCTGGACTGAAAAATCTTTCTTTTTCATAACTTTCTCTTTTTGGTTTGAAAATTCATTTCTTTTGGTAGAAATTTAGTCTTTTTGGTTAAAACTGTTAAAGATTGATTGAAAATTTCTATTTTTTTGGAGTAGGATTCAACTACTTTGTTCAAAATTCGATTTTTTGTTTGAATCACGGTTTTGAATCAGCCCGATTTTTATTTGAAATTGAAATATTTTTTCATTGAAATATCATTTTTTAGGTTTTTCGTTGGGAATTTATTCATCTTATGTGATTGAGAATTAAACTATTTCATTGAAAATTCACAGTTATGGTTGAGAATTCAACTATTTTGGTGGGTAATTCAACTATTTGGTTGAAATATTTTTTATTTTTTGGTCGTAAAATCTTTTTTGGTTCAGTTTTAATTTAAAATCTAAATGTCTTTCAAATTAAATATAAACTATTGAAACTTTTGTCTTCTTGAATATTCAAATATTTTGGTAGAAAATTAAACTATTTAGTTAAAAATAACTTTCTTTTTAAAAATTCATATATTCGGTATGAAAATGCCATGTTTTTGTAGAAAGTTCGTTTTTTGGGATGAAAATTCATCTATTTGGTAGAAATCTTTTTTCATTCTTGGCCGTAAGATTTTGGATTGAAAAATTACCTATTTTGGTGAAAAGATTCATCTATTTTGGTAGAATCTTTTATGGTTAAAAATTCTACTATTTTTTATAAAGTTAAACTGTTTTGTTTAAGGATTCAAGTGCTTAATTTAAAAATAAACAACTCTGTTAAAAAAATCGTTTTTAATTGAAGATTCATTATTTTAGTAGAAAATTCGTTTTTCTTGTAATTTGAAAATTAGTTTTTTTTCTAAAAAGTCAACTATTCTATTTTTTGTTGACAATTGTTCATTCTTAGTTAAAAAATCGACTAATTGGTTAAGGATGGTCCAAGAAATATTCTGTGTAGATAGAAAAACTATTCTAAAATGGAAAAACTGGTGTTGATATTGAATAGGAAATTGACCAGTTTCAAATGCAATATTTCACAAGGATTGCTTTACAGAAAACAGGACGTAGACTCTTGAATAAAATATTTATTGATTGTATGTGACACTATTCTGAATAATATAAAAAAAGATAAACCACTATCACCCAATATCCCCATTTTTATAATTTTTCTGTTTCCTGCCCCCCACCCCTCCTTGGTATTTGGAACCTACACCGATGGAATTTCCGGGCGCGATATTGGTTTTCCACATCCATTGGCATAAATTTACTGCACGGCAACTCAATGAGTTTCATGCAGCAGAGCTATATTTCGTTATACTAAACGAAAAATATTATTTTTGCAGTCATCAAATATATCATTTATTCCTAAAAATAGTAAATTTTCACGATTTACTGTAGAAAAAATGTTTCAACAAAGTTTGATCATTTGGAAAATACTTAAAATCTTGAATAAAATTGAAAAAAAATATTGATGCACAAATTTGAAAAATATCGTTTTAAGCATGCTTTTTTTACAAAAAACAGATATTTTGCATTTTTTGGGGCATTTTTCGGGCACAATACACGGGATAAAAATCAATAGTTATGGAGTGAGAATTATCGCTTAAGTATTCGTTGCGAATTAAATAATATTTGATTTACAAAAAGTAAATAAAAAGTAATTTTTTTTCATTTTGTTGAATACCTATCTTTTCTTATTTAAAACCCCATGTTAATCTCAAAATCCCGGGGCGCAGGTTAATGTTAATGTAAATTTGAAAAACAAAGTAGATAAATTTTAAATAAATAGTGTATTTTTTAACCAAATAGTTAAACTTTCTACCAAAAATATGAGTTTTCATCAAAAAAGTTCATTTAGAACCAAAGAATTGAATTTTCAAACAAAAATATGAATTTTCATTAAAGAAGTTACTTATGAACCAAATAGTTTAAATTTCAACTACACTTTTTTTAAACTAACAAAAAATATATTCTTAAAAGTTTTTCTACTTTAAACCAAGTAGTTGATTTTTTAAACATAAAACATGAATCCTCAACGAAACGTGCAATTGTTGATATTTCAACCAAAATGGATTAATTTTCAGTAAAATAGTTCATTGAAAACCAAGTATTTTAATTTTCAAATAAAATCTTGTTTAGACTAAAAAAAATGTAACCAAATTGGATCAATTTTCAACAAAATAGTTGAATCCTTAATCAAAACAGATACATTTTTAATAAAACAGTTCTATTTTCAACTTGAAAAGATTAATTTTCAATAAAAGATATCAATTTTCTACAAGAAATGGAAAACAACAAGATGATTTTTTAACTAAGAAGAATAATTTTCAACGAAATAAATGAAGTTCCAAGTGAAAAAAATAAATTATTAACCAAAAATAAAATAATTAAATTTTGAGTTAAAAAAATTATTATATCAATATAACAACATAGTTTAACTTAGAACCCAGCTTTTTAACCGAACGAGTTGAATTTTGAACCAAAAGTATAATCATAGAATTTTTAATTTAATAAAAAAAACTTTTAGCCAAGAATAGTTGAAATTACTCACTAGGTTCTGTTTATTCAGTTACCATTGATCTATACCGTTATAGGACGATTACTGTTATTTTACCATTAATCATAATCCCCTCTGGGGCAAGCGTAATTATTATCAGGAGACGTACGAAACCCCTATCGCCAAACTTTACTTTTAGCTTGATCTTCCCCCTCCTATGGTTCCAATCAAATTGGTAACGTAGTTTATGGGCAGGTCCTTACTCGTATTAACCCTATTTGTTTTGTGATTTTTCAACGATTTTTAATTAGGTTCCTAAGTGGATGAAAGCGCCATTTGAAACCTAATTTGTCCTTCAACTCCTGTCAGAGTACATAATTCGATCACAGCTATGAGGGAAGTCTGCTTAATTGAAGTAGCACTGAAATTTAAGAGAAATCACGAAACTAAGGTCGAGCCAATTTCAACGTGAAAAGTTTGATTTTCGCCGAAAAAAGCTCATTTTCAGCCAAGAGAGATAAATTACCAACAAAGAAAGATGAATTTTCTGCCAGAAAATATCAAGTTTCAATCCTACGGCGATTTCATCATCTTATCAAACATCACCAGTCATTCTTTTCACGATCAAAGTACCACACACTTCAGACGCATTCCTAACAATCTCTTCCCGAAGCATAGTACATGCGCCCTCTATATCATTATTGCATATTATCGTCTCCTAAGTAACCCTATCTGTGCATTTGTATATCTTAGTCTGAAATTCTTTTCGTACTTCCGGCTTTTTTAAACTCTCTATATTGATTGATATCTTTTTCGTTTTTTAGTTCTTTTTCTTCTCCATCCTTGACCTAACTTAATTTTTGAAACTAAAAGGTGTATCCGTTTTACATTAATTTATTTTTGGAACTCCAGAATTACCTAGAACCCTTTCCTTTATTCTCGCATTGGGCTCCAACTCATCCATTCATGTATTCCATGTCATTCAGTCTTGTAATTGAAGCATTCTTTCCCCATGATCGCAAGTGCCTATAGAGTATCACTTAAAATGTTCGGGGAGGCGTCTTTTGAAGCATTCATTTCGCCGTCAACTGCTGCTATTAGCAATACAATTTTTAATATAAATCTATAAAATTTTTATACCTACTGAATGCTTAGTTTTGCGAATAAATAATAAAATTTAAATTGTTTAACCTGGAGATATTTAAAAAAAAATTGAGCTTTTCTTTCAGTAAATGAAAAGGAAAGAAGAACCCTCAATTCAATGGAAAGTCAAATTTATTCTTCAACTTCATTTTTGACCTTGATTTTGAAGCAAAAAAGCTTTAGTTTCAAGGCTTGACGATGAAAATGATTGGATTTTTTATATTATAATATAATTTTAAAAAAATTTTTTGTGTTTAATTTCGTGACTATAATATTAAGAAATTTTCAAGCTGTGTAAATTACGTAAGGACTTCGAGTCAATGATATACTTTACACAGGAATGCACAGGATCGATTATGAAATAATGAATGCAAGAAACATTCTGACTGAACAAACCCACCAATTATTTTCCAAGTTTACGATTTTACTTACATATCTATCAACATTCTGAGGAAACCAATAATGCCCCATTGATATAAAAAAGTTGATTTATTAATTTTTTTATTGTAATGCTATAAAAATAATAATTTCCAACAGGGGTTTATTAAAACTGACATTTGCCTTATTTTTCTCTCCCAATGGTAATAATTGATCTTTTTCATTTTTGGTGATATCAGAATTCGCATATCAGTATTTATTTGCGAGGGGAAGTGATCGAGAAAATTTCCGGTCTCCAAATTCGAGCAATCGGTTTTAACCGATATCTGCACAATCAGCCGGAAACAAGTCACGCTTCGTTGGTCCAGTGAAGATGAGTTAATACCAGAATTTACTAATTGTCTTCTATACTCGCATGTCCGCCAAGTAATTAATTTCCAGCACTATTTTCTAGGAAAATGATGGATTAAAACTAGGGATTTTCATTTTTAAGGTTTTGTAGCCCTTAACAGAAAACCTTTTAGTTTCGGTCAACTATCTGACCGTCCGTCCAACTCCTAAATCACAACTCACAATTCACAACTTACAATTAACAGCTCACAACTCACAAATCACAAATATCCATAAAACCGAAGACAGAATTTTGAGTTACAAGGGCGGGGGAGAGTTAAAAAACTCAAGTAATTTTTGAACGACTCTTCTTATTTAGAGAAATTTTTTGAATTTAATAACTATTTGGAAAATAGATCGATTAAATACTGTTTAGCCGGAAAATAGAATCTAGGTAAAATTTTATATCAATTCCATTTTATACGTATTTTTCTCTCGGTATGGATATAACTTCCGGTACATATATAATGTAGACTTCTTACTTCTATGTCGATCAGAAATATTTATTTTTTTGCTTCCATCACTTTGAAAATCGCTATATACGTCGAGTCCCACAATTCGCATACTTTGAGCCCCTAGGGACTCGGGGGAATTGGTTCTCAGCTTTATCGGGTTCAAATGGGGAATCGATCTTCCGCTTCCTTGAACAGACCTCACGTCCATTGACACTATACATTCTGCCCAACTTTCACCATAAGTAGAGCGCTTGCAATCTTAAAGTATTCCAGAAAAAATCTTTTCAAAAATCCAACTACCTGAAAGCTTTTTAGGTAACAACGGAAAAAAAGGATTGGTGAGTAAAAGGAAAAGAAGCTTCTTCCTTTCTTTTCGCTATTATTGGATTGCCGTGAATTGGCAACACAAAAGAGATTCGGACGTGACCGTGCTAGGGAATTTTATCTTAAAAAATGAATTCAGTATTTACAGAATCAACCAGATTTGTGTTAGTTCAAGCGTAGAGTATGGTAATTATACTGACAACAAAATATTTGTTTGACCCAACTAAATTTTTTCGTTGCTTTAACAAAATATTTAGGTAAATTTAGTATTTGGTTGATTAAATAGAAAATTGTCTGGGCCACTCAAACACTTTGTTGTATCAAGAAAAATTTCGTTTATTCGACTGAATTTTCCTTTATATACAAGAAAACAGCTTTTTTAGTTAAAAAACATTTTTTTCAGAGAGTGAAAAAATAAGAAAAGAATTTTATTTTCTTTCTTTTTATGGAGTCAGTACTTAGTCTGTGTTGATTAATGATACATTGTGATTATGAAACGAAATTTTCTCATTAATTTCGGACTACACATCTTTTCTACTAAAATATTTGAATTTTAAAAAAATACATGCACATTCAACCAAGCAGTTAAATTTTCAACAAACAAAAAAAGATACATTTTAAACCAAAAATAGAATAGTTAAATGTTTATATGAGCAAATTATTTTCAAACAAAGAACGAGTTTTTAGCAATTCGTTAATTTTGCAGCCAGAGATCCGTTTTCACTTAACATGAAGAATTTTGAATCAAACGAACAATAACAACCAATTTGAAAATTTCAATTTTATGCCAAATAGTTTAATCTGTATCTACAAAAGATACACATTTAACAAAATAAAAATAAATCAAAATAAAAAAGGTCTATTTTATCAAAATAGTTGAATGCCCACCACGAAAATAAAAAATACCCAAAAAGGAATAATTAAATTTTCAGTTGAAAAAATCGCGTCTCAATCCAAAAAAACAACTAAATTTTAACAAAATAATTAAATTTTCGTGCAAGAAGATGAATTTTGAACTAAAATGATGAATCCTAAAGAAAAGGAATTTTCAACAAAACACTTTAACAAAAATATGTGGAATTTTTAACCAAACCGCAAGAACAACAAACAAAAAATATCACTTTTATATCAAATAGTTAAATTCGTGTTTAAGAAAGATAAGTTTTCAATAAAATAGTTAAATTTTCAACCAAGAAAGTGAATTTTCAACAATAACAAAATAATTTTTAACCAAAAATGTAATATATTAATATTTCAACCAACAGAGATTTTAATTTGTAATAAAAATAGTTGAATTGAGCTAAAAAAGGTTTTGAAGTAAAATCTGATTTTTTAACAAAATATTTCAACTTTCAACCAAAATGTTCAATATTCTACGAAAACGTTAAATTTTCTAACAAAAACACGAATCATTAACAAAAAACATGAATTTTCAACCAAATAGAAAAGTTACATTTTTGGTCAAATATATTAACTTTCCAATAAAAAGAGAATTTTCAAAAAACAGTTCAATTTTCAAGAAAATAGATCAATTTTGAAAAAAAATGGCAACTTATGAACCAAAAACATGAACTTCTAACAAAATAGTTTATATTTCAATCAATTAAATTAATTGGGTAACACAAACATTATTTTCATAACAAATTGTAATAGTTGCTATTTCAACCAGAAAATATTTCAATTTCAAATAAAAAACAATTAACACAACTAAAAAAGGGGAATTCTTACAAAATAGTTGAATTTTCATCCCAAAAATATAAATTTTTAACAAAAAAATTAATATTTTAAGCAAATAGTTGAATTTTTACCAAAATAGTCGAATAAAAAAACAGTTAATTTTTATACATAAATTCAATATTCAAACTTTTACTTTAAAAAATTAGTTTTCAAGAAAATTAAACAAATTTTGAACTAAATAAATCAGTTTGTCGCCAAAGAGATACACTTTTACCTAAATTGAAGAATTTTGAACCAAAAAAAAGAGTTGAAACAAAGTAGTTTAACTTTCGACCTACATAGATGAATTATTAACGACAAATGTAGAAAACAGTTGAATTTTGAACTCAAAAATATGAATTTTCAATCAAAAAGTTAATTTTGAACTTTATATTTAAGTGGAAAACTGAGAAAGAGTGGAATAAACGGGAATAGGGAAAGGCTGTAACACCTGCGATAAATAAATATAAATTTCCATTTTTTAGGAAGTTCATTTTTTACTGGAATTTAAGTAAATATTGTAGTCTATTTGTAATATTTTTTAAATATTAGGTTAAAAAGCTGAAATTTTCACTCAGAAAATAAAGTTAATATTCCACTGCAAACTTTTTTATTTCGGTCTAGAGTCTTATTATATTAAATTTCACTGTTTTCATTATAAGCTCTTGATTAAAGCAATCATAATATCCACTTTGACTTCGGCTAAAACGTGGTTATAATTTAAAATTTTGCGCACCAATTAAAACTTTTTTAAATCATATAGCATGTGCACCTTTCTATTCAGAAAGCCGGGCATTTTTATGATAATGAGTCTGCACGACCCTCCATAATCTACATCGCCACAGAGGCTACATTCAGCCTGAGCTCAGAAATTGAAAGGGGCTCACATAAAGAGAAAGTATTACCCGAGATCTTCTCAAAAGAATCCTTAGGTGAACTTTGACTCTCTGAGAAATACCCTTTCATGTGGGGTTTCCTGACGCCCACATAATATTATAATTTATATTCTTATTTTTAATCTGAGAAAATAACTTACACACATATTTTAGGTCTGCGAAGCTTCCGGGACATTGTACAATAGAGTGGGTAAAAAAAACAATATTATCAATCGCAAAGAATACCATGCCTAAAAGGAGCGCATTAGTAACGTGCACGAACAAATAGGTTTAAAAAATGATCTGCAGAATTATAAAGTTTTGTTGAATTTTTTTTTGGGGGGGGGGTGTAATTATATTTCAATACACAACTGTAATTAACTTTTTCTTATCGATTAAAGCATAAACAAAAGTTTGTAATGTTTCCAGTTTAGATCCCCCATATAACTTAAATTTGTTCGAAGTTCATTTCGATCCCAAGAGAGTCAAAAATAGTTCAAAAAGGCGCCGTGCGCCTAAAAAAAGGGTTTCTTTCCCTATTGAGACGTTAATAAGGTCGTTCAAACCACCCCCTTCCATACTTTTACTTCTACTTCCAACACTTCAAGCTTCGCTTCCCCTCCCTTCCCCAACATCTTCCTTCTCTACTCACCCCTCTCTTCACTTTCTAGCTAACACTCCTTCCACAACTTCCCTTCACCAGCCCACACATTTGTTTACTCACCCGCACTACCTTATTAGCGCTCCCCTCACTTCCACTACTTCCCGACACTAATTTTCCCTCACTTTCTTTTTTATAAATCTTCCTTACTTCCATATCCCAAATTTTCCTAAACTTCTCCACGTCACATATTCTCACTCCCCTGATTTCTCCTACTTTTACTCGACACAAAATAAACTATCCTAATATTCCTTTCGTCACTTCCACTAGTTCCAACCCCTTATTTCTCTTACTCTCCCTCTCATAATTTGCCCTACTATCCTACCCTACATTTTCTGACACTTCCTCTCCTCTCATTTCCGCTACTTCTCCTTCCCTCACTTACCCTACTTACCCTCTCATCATTTCCGCACCTTCCTTGCCCCTCATTTATTTGTACAATCCCACCCATAATTTCCCCAAGTTCCCCACTCCACATATCCCCTCATTCTACACCCCTCACTGCCTTTATACCCCTTTCATAATTTTTCCTCTCTTCTCATGCCTTCACTAACTTTTCCTACTTCCCCTGCCTTAATTTTCTATCATTTACTTCTCCCTTATTTATCCTAACCACTCTCATTTTTTTTAACTTTCTCTAGTTCCCCTCGCCATATTTCCACTCACTTTTCCTCATTGGAAAAGCCCAGAACTAGGAAAGCCCTAAAAATACCAATTATCATCTAAATACGTGAATTTTCAAGTTAAAAAATGTGATTGACAAATATAATTTTTAAAAGATCATTTTAATTTTCAACTAAAGTGATCAATTTTCACATTATTTGATGAATTTTTAACAAGAAACTGTTGAATCCTCAACAGGAAACATCGAATTTTCAACAAAATAGAATTGGGACCCAAGAATATACAAATTCATATAAAAATGTTATTTTCAACCAAATAATTAAATTTTTTACCAAGAGGGTTAACGTTTTAGAAAAAAAGAAGATTTATCAAAGAAATACAGTGAAACTCTTCAATAGCCTTCCCTTCTATAGCCCTTCCGAGAATTGATGTCGCGCTACAGGTAGGTATAACAGGAGCTGCGCGGGGTCTGAGGTTGTTACTCAGGCGACCACTCAAGCGTGAACAAGCAAAAGAGGAGTGGGCTCTAATGAGTTAGTCCCCACCCGCAGTCAGCCCCAAAATTGGCGCTATAGAAGAGTTTCACTGTACATACATTTTCAAATCAGCAGTTGCATTTATAACTAGACAAAAAATGTGAACAAATTGTTGAAGTTTTACCTAAACTGACGAATTTTTTATCATAAAAATCAATTTGTAACATAATAGTCCAACTGTTAACCAAGTTTTTGAATTTTCAACCAAAAGTAATACATTCTTAAAGAATAATGTGATAGTATTTCAACCAAAAAAATTCAACTTTCAAATCAAAAACAGTTAAATCCTCAACAAAAAACGTCGAATTTTCAACAAAAGAATCGAATTTTCAACCCCAAAATATGATTTTTTATTAAATAAGCAGTTTTCGACAAGAACAATATTGTTATAACACAAAAGCTGTTATAAATTCTATGTTGTAATTAAGCATATTTTTCAGGAGTATTAAATTAAATTTAATGATTTTTTTTATAGGACATCATAAAGATCTGGATGGATCGAATTTAACTGCAATAAAAAAAAGTTATTGCGAACCTCGCCGTTCAGGTTTTATTATCGAATCCGAATAACTCCGTATATCGTGGTTGAATTTACATATAACGGATAAATTCCCTAGTGAATTTAAATAATAAAAATATATCGTCAAGACTTGTTTTACGTTCTAATAGAGAATGTCTTTCAAATTTCAACAGGGTAGGTAGTGGCTGTGCAGTGCTCTTTTGATCACCGACTTCGAGATCGCCAAACGCTGTCGCCGGCCTTTTTCAGAAGAGGGGTCCTTTGTACATGTGATGAATAAAATGAAAAACATCTATTTTTATTTTGTAATTAGTAATATTGAACATTTACTTGCCTGAAAAAATTGAAAATTAGAATGAAAGCGATGTTATTTTTCTTCATAAGTTAAAAATTAAAAGCGTCTTTCAGGCCATTCAATATTTTAAACACAGGTTATTTTAATTTGCAACGTTCTGTAAAAGATATATTTTACATTTTTATATTTATAAGTTTAGGGTTCGTTCTCACGTTTGACACCAAAAATACTTCAAACAACCTTCTCAGACTTAAGAAGCAAAATTACTTTCTCCGATCGATCCAAATAGTTAACTTAATATGAACATTAGTTCAATTATTCTGGTATTACGATCAAGTTGGAAATATAAAAAAACAAGGAATAATCCGAGTCAATATTTTAATTGAAATTTAAAATCTTTTTACACTTTGCGACGTTTCGACCTCAATATGTGGGTCATCCTCAGGCAAATTATACCTAATACTAAATTTTTATAAAAAAATTAGTTAATTTAAAAAAAATTAACATTGTCGTATAAAAAATTTAGTATAAAAACAAAAATCAATTTACTTTATATACAATTTTAGAACATCAAAAATTGTGGTTCGGTGAAAAAAGAGTGAAATGGCTTGATATCATTTCCGAATACATAATTTTTAATTGGGAAAAAACCACGAAGGCATAATAAGGAGACACAACTACCAGTGGGAAGCCATCTGAAACTGGCAATAGAAACATTACCGTAAGTGATACGCACATTACAGGATGATCTTAGACTCGAGTGCGCAGGTGCGCAGTTGTACTCTTCCTATACATAGAAAAGTGTGCGAGTGAGAAAGTTTGTCAAATTGACGTAAGTTAGAGGTTGTGTTCTTTTGTTGATCATCATACAAAAGATACACAAAATAAATATATAAACAGTATTTTCGGTAATTGTTTGAAAAATGTGTGAACAGACTTTGAGAAGGAAACGTATGGGTAAGTACTTTTTAAATTTGTAATATGATAAATAGGCTAAAGATTCTCAAGGCTCTGAGAAGCTCTGAGAAATTCTCCGCAGGCACTCAGGTAGTGAGTAAAGGTTAAATTTCTAAATCATTCCTATTAAAATTAAATGACAGGTAAAACAATAAAATATATTAGACGTTTATTGTACTTACAGTGAAGGCTTTAAAAAAACGAAGTGTATTTGCCTTCTTCGGCGTGTAACTTCGTCCACAACCCGGAACTTGACACCTCATGGCTTAGAACACATTTCTGACACTTGCATCAAAACAAACAAACAGAACCTCTCAACCCTACGTCAATTTGACAAACTTTCTCACTCGCACATTTTTCCATGTATAGGAAGAGAACAACTGCGCACCTGCGTACTCAAATCAAAGATCTTCCTGTAATGTGCGTATCACTTACGGTAATGTTTCTATTGCCAAGTGGGGGAACGGAGTTAGGTCTCCTTATTATTCCTTTGTGGAAAAAAACCTCAGAAAAACAAAAGATGCTCCCAAGAATTAAGGTTACATTTTTAAAAACACTTGAGCAAACCATGATAGTCAAACGACGGACAAACAGGTAATGGCGCGCCAAGGTATTTTGGAAATTTAATATTCAATTTATTATACTGTGGTAATGTTGAGTTACATTAAGTATTTCTGTTTCTAAATTAATGGAACAGTTCTTATATTTATTAATGAAAATCGATTCTAAAATTCAACGTTTGCAAGCGTTGTTTTCTTTTGCTGGAATCTTTATATTATCAAAGTCAAAATAAAAAAAGTGATCAAAATTCCACGAGTGCTCTGACAAACCTGTGTTCAAATTGCCAATCCGACCATCTCTTTTATGTCCAGCTATTCTTGTTTTTACTCTTCTACCTGTTTCACCAATATAAACTTTTTTGCAACCTTTGCATTTTATTAAGTAAACTACGTTTGACGAATTTAAAATTTTTTAAGAATCTCTTATTTACAAAACAATTTTCCAATTTATGATTCTTTCTAAAATATACATTAATGCTGAATTTTTTCAAAGCACTGTTTAATCTATCTGATAAACCTTGCACATATGATAACGAAACATGTAAATTAGTTTTTTTGTAATTATCTAACCATTTATTTTGTTTATTGGGACTATTGTGAATCTCGTTAATTCTCTCTTTGATGACAATTTCTATTAAAGGTAGTGGATAATTATTTTGTTGTAATGTAAGTTTTATTTCTTTAAAATTTTCTTCTCTAAAATTGAAATCGCTTAGTTTTATGCATCTACCTACTAGATCTTTTATTAATCCAACTTTTTGGTTAAATTGATGGTGTGAATTATAATTTAAATATTGCCCTGACCATAAAGGTTTTTTGTAACAATTGGTAATTAAAGTTCCATTTTCAGTTTTTTTAATTGATAGATCCAAATAATTTAAGGTGTTATTATTTTCCAATTTTAAAGTACAATGTAAGGATTCTTCTATACTATTGAATGTATTAATTAATTCTTGAATTTTGTCAGTGAATTTTGTCATTTATCTAATGTAACAATTACAGATAAAATAGCAGAGACCTTGGCTTTGGCTAATAAATTTGGTATTCCTTACAATTCAGACAAAATTCCATCCAATAATATAATTGCAAATATCGAAGAATGTATAAAAATATAGACGAAGAAAATAAAGAAGCAAATGTTAGAAAAGTTGTCACAGATTTAATTTCAAATGACACAAAAAACAATAAATTTAATAATTCTAATAAAATCTCTGAAACAGTAAAATTTCAAAATGACCACAAAGATATAATATTTGTTAGAGCAAATAGAGAAGATGAATGCAATGATATTATATCCAGATGGGAAAATAGAAGGTATATAAATGAGAATGTAGCTTATCGTTTAAAAACTCATGGGAGTGTTGTTGCTAAGGCTTATGCTCTTCTGAAAATGGAACTTCAATTACCAATTGGTACAAAAAACCTTCATGGTCAGAGCAATATTTAAATTATAATTCACACCGTCAATTTAACCAAGAAGTTGGATTAATAAAAGGACTAGTAGATAGATGCACAAAACTAAGCGATTTCAATTTCAGAGAAGAAAATTTAAAAGAATTAAAAATCACATTACAACAAAATAATTATCCACAACCTTTAATAGAAAGTGTCATCAAAGAAAGAATGAACAAGATTTACAATAGTACCAATAAACAAAATAAATCGTTAGATAATTATAAAAAAACTGATTTACATATTTCGTTACCATATGTGCAAGGTTTGTCAGAGAGATTAAAAAGTTCTTTGAAAAAATTCAACATTAATGTATATTTTAGAAACAATCATAAATTGGAAAGTTGTTTTATAAATAAGAAAGATTCTGAAAAAATTGAAAATTTCTCCAATGTAGTTTACTTAATAAAATGCAAAGGTTGAAAAAAACTTTATATTGGTGAAACAGGTAGAAGTTTAAAAGCAAAAGCAAAGGAAAGCAACACTTACAAACGTAGAATTTTAGAATCGATTTTCATTAATAAATATAAGAACTGTTCCATTAATTTGAAAACAGAAATACTTAATGTAACTCAACATTACCACAGTGTAATAAATTGAATATTAAATTTCCAAAATACCTCGGCGCACTATTTTCGCTAAAGTTGAAATTTAGCCCTCTGTATTGAAAACTCTGTACTAAATACCCAACATAACCCATGTTTAATTTCCTGTCACCATTACCTGCTTGTCCGTCGTTTGACCATCGTGGTTCGCTCAATTGTTTTTAAAAGTGTGACCTTGATTCTTGGGAGCCTCTTTTGTTTGTTTGTTTTTTTAAAGGTTTTTTTTCCCAATTAAAAATTATGTATTCGGAAATATCAAAACGTCTCTCTCTTTTTGCACCGAACCACAATTTTTGATTTTCTAAAATTGTATATAAGGTGAATTGACTTTTGTTTTCATACTAATTTTTTTTTACGACAATGTTACATTTTTTAAATTAACTAACTTTTTTATAACAATTTTGTATAAGGTATAATTTGCCTGAGGATGACCCACAGATTGAAGTCGAAACGTCGCAAAATGTAAAAAGATTTTAAATTTCAATTAAAATATTGACTCGGATTATTCCGAAAATAACATCTTACTTATTCTTTTCTTAAATTTATTAAGGCGATTAAAATATCGTTGTAATTTCCTAATGCAGCTTTCATACATAATATTTCTAAGTTATTAATTTTAAAATTAAAAAATGTTATTTTTTTATTTGATCCCTGATTAGTACAAAGAACTCTCCTGCTAGCACGGTTCAGAGACAGCATCTGGCGATCCCTTACCTGCATAAGGGGAAGTTGCATAGAGGGGGTATAGCAGGTAAGTAAACGGCGATTGAATGGTCATCGCCCATGGGCAGTCGTCATTTCCTCCACGGCTACCTGTATACCCTTCCCCTTCCAGTGTGCAGAGACACTACCCCTCACTGAATTCGAAGTTGCTCCAGACCCTCGATGCTACGTCCCCTTAGGAGATAATCCTTTTGTCCTTCAACTTGAATCTATTCCTATTTGAAGAATTTTAGTCTGTCCAAGAAAATCATACAAATATACAAAATTAGATTAATTCCAATCTAATAAAGTATAAATATGATATATTGACATTTTATGGACGAAAAATTATACAATTTTCCACTTTTGCTCAATTATACATACAATACAATACAATTATAAATAATAAATAAATGAATAACAAATAAAAACAACAATAATAAATAAAAATGATAAAACAATAAATAAAAACAATAATACAATTTTCTACTTTTTAAGTTATGATGGATTGATAACTAATTCAAGTTAACAAAATTAAGTGTTTGAACAAGTTATTATTATTATTATTTATAACAATATTCTCTTACAATTATTCTTGTATGTGGCAGTTTTCTTCCAACATTTCTCACTTTTGGTGCACTTTGAAATTTTAGTTAGATAATAATTAATTTAAGTTGACATTCTTTTTTAATCATTTTTTAAAAATGCGGATTTTTCTTAAATTCTCAACAGCTTTAGTAACGAAAAAAACATAGAAAATTGATTTTGAATCACTTCATTAACGCAATGGGGAGCTTATGAAAATTTAATATTTTTATCGAAATTGTCGAGAATCTACCTATATTTACGATTATACTGGCAAACTCATAAAAATTTCAGGGATTTTGACGAACTACGAGCATTTTTAATTGAGGAATAGGGGTGGAAATATCGAGGAAAAGGGTAAGTTGAAAGACAAAAGGATTATCTATATGGGGGACCTAACATCGAGGGCCTGAAGCAATTTCGAATCCAGTGAGGGATAGTGTCGTTGCGCAGTGGAAAGGGAAGGTTACGCAGGTAGCCGTGGAGGAAAAGACGATCACCCATCGCCCATAGTGGCTATTCTTCCTTTTAAATCTTTACAGGATAACTAGAAATTTATTAGGGACAGTCAGCACAGTATGCGTTTTTTCAAAAACAGTGGGTAAGCAGGTTTTAATGGCACGGTAATGTCTTTGGTCAGGTACTAAAATTTTTTATCTACAATTTTATGTCGTTCGGAGCTGGGTAGAGTGATTTTTGCGTTCGCAATGCAGCGCAAAGTGAAAAAGTCGATTTTTGCTATTTCTCAAAATTGTGCCAGAGTCGGTACCCCCTCGTCCTGAGTCCACGTTGAGCGTCGAAGCGCAAGGGGAACACGCAGCGCCGGATTTACCAAGAGGCACGGTGGGGCTAGTGCCCCAGGGGGCCAAGGAGCCCCTGACCCCAGAAAATTAATCAAGTTTACAGCAGAATTGGGATTTTCTCTGCCCTTAAGAGGGCCCCTTCGAGGTTTAGCCCCAGGGCCCGAAAAATGTTAATCCGGCGCTGGAACCACGCTTTGGTTTTCTGCGTTTAAAAAGTCCCATGACTACAAGAAAATAGAATCAGTGAAAACTCAATGAGAAAGGACAGATTATAAAAGGACACCTACCAAAGACAAGCAACATACAGTAAAAACACAACCAAACTAAAAAAAATGCAACAATTGACATGGATTTGAAACATAACAAAACACCTGTTTGGTGCCGATTCAGGACCACTGCGAATGTTTACACATTTTATATTATTACGCACACGAAACAAATCCAAATGTATAATTAATTTTATCAGGCGAAAGCACACAGAACGCAGAAACCAACACACTTAAATTATTAAACTTTTTTTAATATCTACACACTTTTAGCTGCTTCACAAGAGTGCAAGAAAATGAAATTTCGTTTCCACGAAAAATGAATACCCCGCTTACGCTGTCAAGCGAAAACTAAAGTGACAAATTTCAGAGTAAATAACGTTCATGTCTACCACCCTGCCATACGATAAAAATGTTAAGTCGACACGCCCGCCATCTCTGAGAAACGCGAGGGTGCCGGCTTAACAAGCAGTGCCGACTTAGGACCACTCTCCCCTGCATTTTTAAAAATAATAAAAATCTGAATTTTTAACATTTTACCACAAAAGTTAATATATGCATCCCCTAAGCTTGGCTATTCCCTGCAGAACCCTTCAGCAAAGCTCTTTGTTCCAGGGACAAAAGCAAAGTTACGATTGTCCTTAAACTATGGTGACTGGGACCAATTATTCTGGGAACTGAAAGGGTATTACTTAAAATTAAAATTAATGCGAAAACTACAACTACTTGAAATTCATTCTCAAAAGAACACAAATATGAAAAAAGCTTCGTGATTAATACAATGAAAAATTTGAAAAACTTTCAATTACTTAGAATTAGAGAAGGAATATGTAAAAAAAAAAATACAGGAAAAAAAGATATTTTAAAGCCACATGATATAGAAGGTACATTAGGGAGGTCCAAAGTTTTATTTTTTTATTGATGAAAAATAGCTTTTCTTATAATATTCATCAATAAAAGTTTATAATTCATTCGTGAAATAGAGTCAAAGTATCAGTCATCCATTCACATTATTGTTTACTGTAAGAGCTTTTTAAAGTACATTTTTTCACAAGTAAAAGCAATTTTTTTTTAATTTAACTATTTTGAAGCAAAATTTATCTGTTAAAGTTTCTTCTCTTGGTTGAAAAATTAACTTTTTTTTAATTTAACTTTTATTTATTTTTGTTTTTGGTGAAAGACTAATCTTTTTTATTCGAAAAATTACATGATTTCTTGAAAATTCGTCCTCTATGGTTCAATTCAACGGCTTCCAATTAAAAATATTTTTTGGTTGCAACATGAACTATTGCATTTCACGTTGTTTTTTGAATATTCATCTCTTTGGTTTAAAATAAACTATTTCGGTGAAAATCAGTTTTTTCCGTTAAAAATTGATTAACTGACAATTTAGCTTGCCATTTTTAGTTAAAAATGTGCCTCTTTTAGTTTAAAAATCAACTATTTGGATGCAAATTCATGTGTTTTATTGAAAATTCTTTTGGATTGAAAAATCATTATTCGGTTGAAAATTTAACTAATTTTTTAAAGATTTGTTTCTCTTTTTTGCGAATTGATTTTTTTAGTTGAAAATTCATATTTTTGAAAATTGACTTTTTGTAGAAAATTACTATCCTCGTTTGCAAATTTATTTATTTCATTAAAAATGAAACTGCTTTGTTAAAAACATTTTTTTTCTGGTAAAAATGATGCTTTTAGTTGAAGATTTATCTTTTAGTTGAACACTCAATAGTTATTTTATTTCTTATTACAAATTAATTTTTTAGTTTGCTAATTTTTTTCTTTTGATGAAATTTAAACTATTTCCTTGATATTTTTTATTTGTTTGGAAATTAAGTTTTGAACTAAAAAATTGTGTGTGCGTTTTTTTTAAATTTATCTTTTTTGTTTAAATGCAACTGGTTTTTATTTAATATCAACTTCTTATTTTCTTATGGAATGTCAACTATTTTAAAAATTAAACAATTTTATTTATGGTTGAAAATTTATCTTTATCAGTTAAAAATTCCGCTATTTAGTGTTAAGAATAGTGAATGTTATCAAAACACGTACTTTGAATTTTTTAGTAGACAATAATGTTATGTTTGTAAAATTCAAAACTACGTAAAAAAACTGACAAGTCATTAAAATATTAAATTTTTTCTCTTCAAACTGTATGACTTACTCTTTTCCTTAACTTTGCAAATGAGTTATAAACTTTTATTATTAATTCGTATAAAAAAGCTATTTTTCATTTATTAAATTTAAATTTTCGCAGAACTCGGACCCGAGCAGATTTTGCACTAAGGTGGTCCAAAAATGCATGGCAAAATTCTTTTGCATGTAAGGGGGCAACGATCCCCCCCCCCCCATTTTATTCCAAATCCGTAGTAAGAAATTCCCTGATTTTCATTTTTTTTTTATTTTAACATGGGGAAAAGTCACTTTTTTGAGTTTTTAGAATGATTTTTTAGGGTTTGAAAAATGTGACAGGAAAGTATGGTTTCCTATAGAGAATTATCCAACGAAGAATTTCATGTATCAGACATATGGGTTTGACACCCCCAACACAACCCCACGAATACCTGAAAATTACCCTTGAAAACAAAAATGTCAATTCTTCATGAAATCGACCTTTTGAACACTGTATTCACGTCTTTTTTTACTTAAAATTATTCATGTTGGTCTAGTAGAATATTTATTATCATTGGTTAATTAATTTTCAATTATTTAAATAAATGGAATTTGTTTAAATAAGTTTTTTTTCGAAAATTCGTTTTTCCCCTAAAATTATTACTATTGGTCTAGTGCAATATTTATTAACATTAGTTCATTATTTTAAATTGCTTAAACAAATGAAATTTGTTAAAAAAAAATTTTTAATTATCAATATTTCTTTAGTGCAATATTTATCAACATTGTTTGATTAATTTTATTTTCTTGCATTTTTTTGTTATGAAAATTAGTACTTAAATATTACTGATAAATTAGTTATTAATCAGTAAGTAATTATTATTGATAAATATTCCACAATACTTATAGTAATAATTTTAAGAAAAAAACCCAAATTTCTAACAAAAATTATTTAAACAAATTCCATTTGTTTAATTAATTAAAAATTAATTAACAAATGATGTATATACATAAAAATGGTATCTTTTCGCGATTTTTAAACAATAATTATTATTTATATTTATTAAGTGAGAAGTTTTGAAATATTTTTATACTAAGGTCAATCATATAAACAATTAGTATTTGTTTAAACAATATTTATTGCAACATATCGTGACAAGTTAGTATTTTCAAGATAAAAAAACACAATTAAGTAATGTTAGGAGTAATATTTTTTGTGCGACAGTTTTCAATTATTTAAACAATTAATATAACTGTTCCTTCTTTTATAGGAAGGATGGATAAACTTCTAGAATTTTCGTATTTCTTACACTTTTTCACTTATTAATAAGTATTCTCTTATCTTAAAACAAAGTTTTAAACGTGTACGCTTGACAATATTTCCCCATTATAGAAAAATTTCCCTAATTCCGAAATTAACTCATTTAATGAAATTTAAAAGTAAGAGAAAAAAGTGAACTGGACGGGCGGATCTAATTAATCAAATGAAATCGAATTTTCCAGTGAAAATCTCAATCTAGTCAAGAGAGAGGAACACAAGTCACAGGTTGTAGAGATGCAGGAAGCATCATTTAATTTGTATTTAAATTGAGTCTCTCCACTCGGCTGCGGCACTCGCAATTTTCTCGAGCTGTCTAGAAACTTTAAACATCGATTTTTCCTAAATCACCTGCTCTTGTGGGATAAGACTTTTTTCTCTTTTTACGAATTAAACTTTCTTTACTACAAGTGCACTAACAAGGGTAAAGGGATGTGAGCCTTAAAATCTTCAAGTACTTTTTTAAGTCTGGTTCAATTGAGAAGAAAAATAACTGATTTAGCGGCCGAATGATCTTCTTACTACAACTGAGAATTATGTTTTAAATGTAGTTTTCCGATTTGAGGGAAGAATAATTTTTAATACAAACTTAAAATGCCGAGGAAACCATTTTTTAGAATCATTTGCTCATTTTGTTTCAGGATGACATACATTAAATTGTATTAGAATTCTAGAGAAAATTCAATCAGATTTTTGAAAATTTCAGTTATGTAAAATTAAAATTTCAACATAAAAGTTAATTTCCAAGCAAATTGTGGGATTTTCACCCCTAAAATATGAATACTTAACGGAAAATATAATAAATAATTTATATAAAAAATGTAAATATTCAACCAAAAAAGATTTTTCAGTCAAGAAAGAAGAAAAATGTGAACCTTATTATTTGAGGACGAAAATAATTTTTTTAATACTACTTAAAATTAAAAAAAAAACTTTATTGTTTAAGTTCTCTTTCCTTATTTCATTTAAAATTATGTAAATGTTTTTCCCTAGGTTCCTTATTTTGAAATCTTCAAAAATCTAGATTTTCTCTCAAAACTTTTTCGACTCTTACATTTTTTATTCTTTCTGAAAATTTTTTAAAACTTCCAAATATCTTTTAAAATGACTGACATTTATGCTAATATTTTTGAAAAATCCTTCAATATTAAAAAAATTTCTTTATAATCTTCGAGATGTTTTTATATTTTTTTTTAGAATGAGTTTTCAAAGTTTGAAATCTGTTTGAATTTTCATTTAAAATAACGTTTTCAAACAAAAAAACAATCATTGTGAAATTTTCCTAGCAAACTTAAGAAGGTATTCCTATTCTCTTGACACCTTTCAAAACTTAAGAAAAGAAAAGTTTGGTCTTTGAATTCTTGGTTTTATTTTCAGGAATTCAGCACATTAATTCTTAAAAACATTCTAAATATTTTTCGTAATCTTCAAAAATCTTCATTTTGTTTAATTTTTTTTTAAATCGTCTCAAGATTTAAATTATTTTCGAATCTTTTCAAACCATCTAAAAGTTCGAAAGAACCGAAATATATGTAAAAAAATAGAAAGTTTTCCTCAAAATTTCTCGAAATTTATAGAAATCTTTTGAAACGGTTAAAATATTTTTTTAATTTTCATTTAAAATGTTATTTTCAAACTGAAAAATCATTTGAAATTTTTCTGAAATCTTAAGGCCATTTTCTCGTTCTCTTGAATCCTTTCAAAATTCTTAAAAATCTTCTCAATTTTTTGAACTAATTATTTTCAACCAATACCACATATACTCCAAGACAAATTTTTTAAATAGAAAATTCTAATTCCTCTTCGTTGAACTCAACATTTTTATGTTGTTTATTATTATTTTTATATGCGGTAAAAATTAAAAAAATTTGAAGAAGTATAAAAGAAATATTTCAATACAAAGAAATAGTAAAATAAAATGATACAAAAGTAGAATATAAATAAAAGACATTTCCCATTATCATTATAATATTCGTATTTTGAAATTAGAATTAGAATTAGTATCTGAAGTGTTAAAGATTGAAAAACTTAAATGTATTCACATGAAAATAAGGGTTAATCACAATAAAAAAGAAAAATCTGCCCGCCACAAGGGCACATGCTTATCGCGCGCTGCACGCGCGGTTCGCTTCACTCGCAAGTTTGAGCGCGCCGAGGGCGCGCGCAACTGTTGGTTTTCGCGCTTTGCGCTCGCTTCTCGCTTGATTATGTATTTACCTCGCGCTACGCGCTCAGTCTTTATATTTTCGCACATTCTTGCGCAAACATTTTAAAATTAAGACTTAAAACATCCACCACAGTAATTTTTTGATTGTGAATTCTCTTTCGTTAAAAAAGCTTAGCTCGAGAGTTTGAGCGCACCTACAGCACGCGACTGATGGCAATTACACTCCGCGCTTAGTCTTTGCATTTCTTCCGCATTCGGGCACAGACCTTTTAAAATCAAAGATGAACAGATCGACAACTGTAATTTTGTGATTTTGACTTTCTTTTGTTAAAGCTCTTTTGGCTTTAACGAACACATTCTCATCACGTATCTCGTGCTTCGCACTCGACTTTGTCCAACGTGACAACTTTTCTACATTATGCACAACACTTTTATATCAATTATAATACACTTTTTATGTAACTCTGCCAGGGATTACTTATTTAAAAATTTCAAAATAAAAAGCAAATTGTATTTATCATGATTATTTTTGTATTTGTTTCTTATTTTGCTTTAAATTGTATTGGAAGCTGCTCTAAAACATATATAATTTCAATAAATTTATATAATTACAATTTATAATATGCATAAAAATTGCATCATACTAATTCTTATTTCCTTGTTTTTATCATTTTTTTTAATTTTCAATATTGTTTCTTACGATTAAATAAAAACTCCTGCGCATCTGCATAGGGTCTAATATAGGAACCTATATAGGATCTTATATAGGAGAATATGTCCTCTTTCGTCTTTTCTGTACTTTTTCCAAAAAGTTAATTTTTTAATTTTTAATCTTATGTTTTACGATTAAAAGAAAATCTACTCGTCCTATCGAAAAATGATTAATAATAAATTTATACATCTTTTTAGGCGAGCAACTGTTGTCTGGTCATTTAAGTTCATACCTTGTGTCGTTTTTTTTCAATAAAATTTAATATTTTTATTTAAAATGTTATTTTTACGACTAAAGCAAAAACTACGTGTCCTATCAAAAATTATAGCTCTTTTTTGGATGAACAAGTTTTGTCTCATTTTTTTTCGTATCTTATATCGAAAAGTGATTCATTATAAATTGGTGGTTCTTTCCAGGGAGCGCAATTTGAGATTTTTCATTTTTTTTCATATCTTGCATAGTTTGACCAAAAAATGGAATTTTTGGATTTTTCATTATTTTTGGTACGATCAAATTTGGAATGTTCAACTTTCAAACCGAATTAAAAAAATTGTTATCATAGTCCTGTAGCGCTTTAAAAAAGCAAAGTTTTTCTTCTCCTGACTTTTTTTCATATGATGCATTGTTGGTCTTAAAATGTTCATTTTAGTTTGTTTTTTTGGATTTTGAAAATGCTCTAAATCTGATAATTTTCTTTTTATAGAAAAAAGTCATGGGGATAAATTGTTTGAGTTACTGAGTACTATGAACAGCTGTACATAGAATTTATAAATCTTAAAAAAATGTGCTTTCAAAAAGCAAAGTTTTTCTTCTCTAGAGTTTTTTCATATCATACTTTGTTTGGCCTAAAATGTTCATTTTAGTTTTTTTTTTAATTTTGAAAATGCTCTAACTCTGATAACTTACTTTTTATAGAAAAAAGTCGAAAGGATAAATTGTTTAAGTTTTGAAGTACTATGAACAACCGTGCATAGAATTTTTACATCTTGAAAAAATGTGATTTCAAAAATTTTGTGGAGGATCAAATTTTGAATTTTCAACTTTTTAACCAAATTGAAAAAGTTGTTGACAGACATGCAGACAGACACATTCGTAAAAACCTGTTTTTCGGATTCAGGGAGTCTCAAAACGTGGACATTTGACAAAAACTGGGGGGGGGGGGGTCAGATTTTACATAAATCTAATACCTTCTCTGATGAGAGTGTAAAAATTACAAAAAATGTAGGCAGCAAGAATCGAGCCTCGACTTTCCAGTTACCAACTCGGAGCGCTACCTGATGGAAAGAGTAAGTAGCCAAGTGAAAAATAATGGATAAATCAGCCATGAAAAACTTGATAAAAGTCGATCAAACTTTTTTATTACAGAGTACCTGTATGTAAATTTTATGATCAGTAATCAGCAGCTCGAAAGAGTGCATAACTCATATCAGCCTTCATCATATATGCCGTAGCGAAGGGTAACTTTTTCCAACACAGTTCCGTTACACACGGGATTTCTGCTACAATGATAAGTTTTTTAGAACCATTTTACAGGCATGATATAGAGAGTGGAGCTTAATACAATATGAGAAGCCCCAGGCATGATATTGCTCCCTTTTTCCTCTTATTTTCTGGATCGATATAAATTCTCTATAGATGGTTTAAATTTCAATCTTCTTTTTTTTCATTGCTCACTAGCATCATTAATTTAATATAAAAAAATTTGAATAATTTTGTATTAATTAGCTTTATTTATTTATTTGTTTTTAAGGGTCCATAAATATTATTTTCTTAAGATTCTTAAGATAATTTTAAGTGAAAAAGATTAAATATTTTCTATTAGAGACCATTTTCCTAAAAAAGAGTTTAATTCCTTAGCATGCAAACATGAATATTTAACAAAATAGTTCACATTTTGACCCCAAATTTATGTTCTCGGGTTCTTTGTTTATTGGCTTCAAAGTTTCATAAATATAATTTTTTTAAGATTCTCGTGAAACTTCAAAAGTATCAAAAATATTTTTATTTTAAGTAAACAACTGCTACAACTACAAGTATAACAACAACTACTACAACTACTACAACTGCTACATTAATCTACAAAAGATAAATCTTCAACAAAATTGCTAAATAGTATACAAAAAAAGATTAATTTTCAACCGGTCATATTCTTAAGCAAACAGGATAAAATATGTTCCGATAGAGAAAAATTTTCCACAAAAGTGTTTAATTTTTTAGCATGAAAACCTGAATTTTTCAATAAAATAGTTACATTTTTAGTCTAAGAGATGAATTTTGAACTAAGATTAAAAATCTTTATCCAAAAAAGTGACTTTTCAAAAAAGTACTTTAACTTTAAATTAATTACTTGAATTTTTAGCAGAATAATTAAATCGTCAAGCAAAACAGATTTTAATTTTAAGCCAAACAGTTTTACGGCTCACTTCACTCTCAAGTTTGAGCCCGCCTAGGGTGCGCGTCCGTCGAATCTCGCGCTTCGCGCTCGGATATTTATTCTTTGCATTTGGAATGCTTGAATAAATCTTTATCAAAAAGATCTATTTTAGATGGCTGTATTTATATTATGCGTCTTCATATTCTGAATTGTCTATTTAATTAAGTATAGTCAAAGATTAAGTTTCTCAAAGCTCTGTAGGCCTTGAGTTACACATTCTTATCGCTACCATTTTTGAAACGAGGAGTCTTGAAACGAGGAGATCCATGTTGTGTTGTCAAATTTCGGACAATTCTAATACTTTCTCAATCATAAATGATAAGAATATAAAAAATCTTAAATTTATACCAAAAGAAATTAATATTAGATCATGTATAATTAGAAGAAAAAAATAATTTTTAATAAAAAATAGAAATTTAGAACAAATATTTATTTTTAAAGGTATTTGTTTTTTTTTTTGTTTCAAGGTTTTATCAAAATATTATTTCTAAGATTCTTGCAAAAATTTACAAATTAAAAAAGTGTTTTTATTTTAAATTAAAAAAATTAAATTCATCCGAAAAAGACAAATGGTCGTCCAGTTGTATTTTTAACTAAATAATATGAACTATTTTCCAATATAGACGAATTTTCGACAAAAGAGTTTAACTTTTTAACGTGGATATATGAATTTTCAACAAAATATTTATATTTTCAAGCAAAAAGATTAATTTGGAATAAAAATTATGAATTTTAACAAAAAAGGAATCTTTACTACCAATATAGTTTAATAAAAAATAAAAATTTTGAATAATTCTTTATTTTGTAAAGTTCTTTACTCATTGGCTTGAGATTTTTACAAACATATTTTTCTTAAGATTCTTGAGAAAATTCAAAACTTCCCAAAATGTATTTGTTTTAAATTTAAAAAAGTTGAATTCATCCAAAGAAGACAAATTTGCAACACAATATTTTTTTATTTTCAAGCAACAAACATTCCCAAGCAGTTGTATTTTTAACTGAAAATATTAAATATTTTATAATAGAGGGGAATTTTCTACGAAAGAATTAAAATTTTTAATAAAAAAATACAAATTTTTCAAAGGATAAGTACAATTTCAACCAATGAGATGAAGTTTAAAATAAAATTATAAATTTTCAAACAAAAAAGTGAATTTTGAACATGTATTTTAACTTTTCACTAAGTAGTTGAATTTTCAACAAAATAGTTGAATCCTCAACCAAAAAGTATTTTTATTTTAAATGAAAAAGTTGCAATTTCAATTAGGAAATGAACTTTCCACCGAAAGAGAATAATTCTCATAACAAAAAGACAAAAAGGATTCAAACTGTTGAATTTTCCAACATAAAATATGTTTCAGTCATGGAAAAAATATTGTTAGGCCAATTATAATTTCAAGGGAAAAATAATTTTAAATACAAAATAAAAATTTCAAATACTTATTTAATTTTTAAGGTTTTTTGTTTGTTTTCTCGAAGTTTTTTTTGCATATCTGTTAATCCTAAAATTCTATAAAAAATGTTTAAAATATTTTTATTTTATATACAAAACACTTGAATTTGTACAAAAAGTCAAATTTTCAACCAAGTAGTTGAATCCTAAACCAAAAAAGATTAATTTTCAACCAGTTGTAATTTTAATCAAAAAGTATTAAATATGTTCCAATAGAGACGAATTTTTAACAAATAAGTTTATTTTCAACTAAATAATTGAATTTTCTACAAATTATATGAATCTTCTACCAAGAAGATTAATTTCCTCTAAAAAAGAGGGAATTTTCAATCAAAATGATGAATCTTTAATAAAAAATTACCTTTTAACAAATTAGTTAGATTTTCAACCACATAGAGGAATTTTGAACTAGAAAAATTAACCTTTAACCAAAAAAATGCATTTTTAATAAAGTAATGTTACTTTTAACCATTTCGTTGCATTTTCAACAAAATTTTTCAATCGTCAATCAATTTTTTAAAAATTGATCATATTTCTACCGAAAAAGATTATTCATTAAACCGAAAAGACGAATTTTCCACATAAAATTTTTTTTTTAACCAAACAGATGAATTTTCAACTAAAATTATTAAGTTTTTCAATAAGATACATGAAATTTTATCTGTATAGTTGAATTTTAAACTAAAATGATGAATTGTACACTAAAAAAAAGAAATATTTAACAATATAGTTTAATTTTTAATCAAGTGATTTAATTTTAAACTAAAAATAATAATTTCCAACAAAAACAAAAACCTGAATTTTCGACAAAATAATTCAATTATCAACTGAAATGATGAATCTTTATAAAAACATTATTTTTGAACAATTTGATTCAACGATCAACTAGTTCAATTTTCCACTATAAAAATGAATTTTCAATTAATAATGTAATATTAGATTTTTTAAACAAAAAAGGTTGTAATTTTATATAAAAAAGTCGAGAATTCTATTAAAAACATTTTAATTTTTAAATGAAAACAGTATAATTCAACCAAGAAGAAACATTTTTTTTAAAATAGTTGAATCTTTACCAGATATTTTAATTTTTAACTAAAAAAAGGTAAATCTTCAACAATAAATAGAATTGTTATATTTCAAATTAAAAGGATAAATTCTCATTAAAAAACGTAATATTTGACATTTACACCAAAAATATTTTCATGTTATATGAAAAACAGTTGAATTCGATCAAAAATACTAAATTGTGAATGAAATAAGATTTAATTTCTACCAATAAAGATGGATTGATTTAATGAGTAGCATCCACTGATCGAAAAAATAATGTTGAATGATCTAAACTGTAAGTTTCATTAATTAAATCAGGTCTTTTGAAAGACCTAATCAGTAACTTTCAACGCTATAATTACACAGCCACACAAAAAAAAGTGTGCGGATCTGGTAACAAGACACACGTATTCCTATGGATTTTGGGGCGCTGCATTCAAATTCGGTATCAAAAATCACCCATCACGTCATGGTTGAGCCATAACCTCAAAAAATGACGAAAAATCATGCACTGAGGCAAATAAATTTCAAAATAATGCCAGTGATGCAAATTTTCACTTCAAGAACAAGTCAACAACTGTGAAGGATCAACCCTTGCCTGATTTCAACTTATTTAACATAACTTTACCCAACAGAACCTGACCTCACCTAACCTGAATTAAAAGAAATTTATTGAACTACACGTAAAGCTCTGGAAGCATATATTCCCAGTAGCAAATGTGTGCTACATCGAATGTGTCAACTCGTGCCTAACCTAGAAATAAATCTAACCTAGCCTAACCTAACCTTACCTCACGAAACACAATTTAACTGATTGTGTTGTCCCGTTTTGTTTGCGGTACCGTTTGAATCAGCTTGGGCTTAACCTGCAAAGAGGTCAAACCTATCCTAACCTAAAAAAACCTGACCTAACCTAATCTAACTTAACTTCACGTAACACAATTAAACTCATTGTGTTGTCCCGTTGTGTTTGCGGTACCGTTTCCTTCAGCTTCGGCTTAACCTACATAGAGGTTTAACCTATCCTAACCTAACAAAACCTGACCTAACCTAGCCGAATGAAATTCAACCACACGTGAAACTATGTAAGCGTATGGTTCTCAGTCTTAAATGTGTGCTATATTTAATAGGTAAAACTCGATCTTAACCTACAAATAAATCTAACTCAACAGAACCTAACGAAATTTTGCTTAACGCAACACAACTTAAGTGTTCTCGTTGTAACACAATAAAATTCATTTCATTGTACTACAGGTGGTTAAAAATTTAGATGCACATTACTCATTTGAAGAAACTTAGAACTACAAGTAGAATTGACCCCATTTCAATTAACCTGACGATGTTTGTATCAATTAAAATGTAGAACTGTAACTTACACATGCAAATGAATCCAGCCATTTACTGCTATTAATGTCAAAATATGAAAGTACGCAAGAACAGGGTTGCCAGCGTAATCGGTTAGGTTAGGTCAGGTTTTGTTAGGTTAGGATAGGTTAAACCTCTATGTAGGTTAAGCCGAAGCTGAATGAAACGGTACCGCAAACACAAAGGGACAACACAATCAGTTTAATTGTGTTTCGTGAGGTTAGGTTAGGTTAGGTTAGCCTAGATTAGATTTATTTCTAGGCTAGGCTCGAGTTGATCCATTCGATGTAGCACACATTTGCTACTGGGAAAATATGCTTCCAGAGCTTTACGTGTAGTTCAATAAATTTCTGTTAATTCAGGTTAGGGGACGTCAGGTTCTGTTGGGTAAAGTTATGTTAAATAAGTTGATATCAGGAAAGGGTTGATCCTTCACAGTTGTCGACATGTTTTTGAAGTGAAAATTTGCATCACTGGCATTATTTTGAAATTTATTTGCCTCAGTGCATGATTTTTCGTCATTTTGTGAGGTTAAGGCTCAACCATGATGTGATGGGTGATTTTTGATACCGAATTTGAATTCAGCGCCCCAAAATCCATAGGAATACGTGTGTCTTGTTACCAGATCCGCACACTTTTTTTTGTGTGGCTGTGTTATTCAAGAATGATTAATTTATTGATAAATGATTACAATCCTTGTAATCATTTATTGAAATATAGCAATTTAATGAAGAATTTTAATTTAGGAGTAATTTTACTATTTTATTTTAACAGACAAATGAGTTACTTGTATTCACTAAATATCAGTTATTTTGGGTGACTTAGTCAGTAATATAGACTGATGCATCTGTTAAAAAGACTGTATTGCCAGTAGAAATGACTGAATTTTCAGGCAATGCACGGTTTATTAATTTAATAAGTTAATTTCTAATTTTTACATATCAGATTGTCTAAGAATGCATTGGAATTTTTTTTCGAACTCGAATTCAAATCGCCTTAAAATTTATTCGAATCCACACAAATTTTTTTTCTTTTTAATTGATATTTAGGTGTTTCGCAAACTCCATGAAGTTTAACACGTATTTCCCCTAAGAAAAAAAATACGTTTTTGTGAATTTTATTTAAAATCCTCAATATTATCTGAATCAAGCTGAAACCTTAACATTTCTGCTAACAACATCCTATAGAATACAAATGAATAATTGCTTTTTAAATATGAACTTTATAAAACTATTTTATAGGGGCCCTGAAAAAAAAACATGAGTGAAAAACTGGGTTTTACGAGTTTTTAGGGCTTATTACAATTTTTTGCTGTTTAAAGTACAAGTTGTACTTAATCCATACATAAAATATTACTTTCTACTCATAATTAGATATTTATATAAATTGTTAAAAAAATTTATCATTATTTTAACAACTTTCTCATAGAATAGAATTTAAAAAGTAGCGGTTTTTTTTAATGTTTTATCTTCTAAATTTTCATATAGAGCGAGAAAATAGTCCATTGAATTTAATCAAATCATCTTTTAAAGCATTTCTTATGATTTATGATATTATTCTCTTAAAATAATGCTCGAAAGTTGCACTTTTTTTCTAAAACTTTTTACTTTTTGTCCACTTTTCAGTTAAAGTGAGGTCATAATTAATTCGATTTAGTAAACATAACTTTAAAAAAAATTCATTGTCATTTTTCATGATAATAATAATTTATGAACTTCTTAAAAGAGAATATTATAAATAATAATAAATTGTTCAAACAATTATTTTTGTTGAATTGCCTCAACTATACCCACACTATGCGAAAAGTGAACAAACAGATAAAAATTATTATTATAAATAATAATACATTATTCAAACAATTCGGTTTGTTACATGTAATTAATTTTACCTTACTCCAATCGACAAGTGGCCAAAAAGTGAACAATTTTAGAAAAAATAGCAACTTTCTAGCACTACTCCATGAAAATCTTATCATAAATAATAATCATTTGTTTAGACAATTATTTTTACTAAATTGCATTAATTATCACCTTAAAATAAGTGAAAACTAGACAAACGGTTCAAAATTTTATAAAAACCTGCAGCTTTCTAACATTATGCAAAGAGAATATTATTATAACTAATAATAAATTGTCTAAGCAATTTACATAAACATCCAATTATTAGTAGAAAGTACTATTTTTTGTACTATTAGAAACAGTTTATATTAAAGAAAAAGGCATAGAAGTCCTAGTTAGCACCAAAAAATCACAAAAGGCAATTTTTCACTTATAGGGTTCTTTTGGAACTCTGTAAAAGAAAATTATGGGGAGAAATTTAAAAATTAATTATTAATTTTCTTTTATAGGTAATTCTGAAAAGAAAAGTAGAATTTCAAATTAATTTACATAGTCTTGACGATTCTGAATAACATTTACAAAAATGTATTTTTTTCATGTGGGAAATATGTGTTAAACTTTATGGGGCTTGCGGAACTTTTGAATATAATTTTGTTAGATAGGCATTTTTTTATGGATTCAAACAGATTGAGGGACGATATGCATAAAAAATTCGAAAACAAAAATTTGAACCACACTATAATACATATATGACATGTGTATACTTCTATGTGGTATACTAATACAGTGTATGCATTCATGCAAAAAAAATCCAAAGCTAGAATAAAATCTTAATTAGCTTTTTTTAAAAACTCACTTTTATGTTTAGAATTGCTTTTCCAAAGTCCTCTGAAGAAAGACATCCTTGCTGCTAAGCGCAGCACGAGGTTCACAAAATTACTCTCTCTCTCTCTCTCTCTCTCTCTCTCTCTCTCTCTCTCTCTCTCTCTCTCTCTCTCTCTCTCTCTCTCTCTATGTATGTATAATTTGTTTATGTCCTTGCGAATCGACTAAAATTCGTGACACGTGATTTTCTCTAATCCTTCAATGACTTATAAAATATCACAATAACAAATTAAAATTTTATAACTACCATTATAAACTACCAAAAAGATAAACTCTTATCTAAATATTTTTCTTAACTATGTATGAATAACAAAGGTATTGTAATATAAAAATTAAAACAAAACACCTGCAGGTTTAAAATAGTAAATATTAAGTAATTATGGACCTAAATTCGGTTTTAGTCGAGTTTTCAGTGAATTTGAAAAACACGAATCAATTTTTTCTATTGTTTTTCAAGGTTCTTAAGAGGCCGAATTTTGAAAAGTGCTTTCTCGGAAGTTTCAGAGTGCTTTTGCTATTATTATCCGGAGGGATACTTTACACGAGGTTGTGTCGGTCGAGAACCTCGCGGTACTACTACGTTCCAGGAGAGGTTTGCTCAGCGTTTGCGCATCCCCAACCTGGCGGTGGTTCCAGTTTCGAACCGGATTTCCACGAAAGGGATAAAGCCAGGCCTTATCAAACAAAGTCTTCCACTTTCGATAAATTAATGGACATTCAATTTTTTGTCAATCAAGAATTCAAGTTTCCTGTCAAAGAAAAACTAGTAATTTCTACTTTAAAAAAGTATTTTTTCAACAAATAAATCAGTCAATACTACTAACTGAATCAGTCAATATTACTGGCTGAATCTGTCAATATTACTAGCTAAAACAGTCAAAGTTACTAACAGAATCAGTCAATATAACTAACTGAATCAGCTATGAGAAATGACTGATTTTCAATCATTGGAAGTGACTAATTTGCCGGTTATGATAAAATTGTAAAATTATTTATAAATAGATTCGGATCAGATCAATCAAAATGACAGAATTTAATTTGTAAAAGTAGCTCCTTTATATTTCAAAATTTGAATAAATATGAATAAATAATTCATTTAAGTAAGTATTCTTTGGCTGTAAAATCAGAAATTTCTACTGCCCAAACGTTAATTACAATAGATGTATCAGTCAACATTACTGACTGAATTAGTCGATATTACTGACGGAACCATTCATTAGTCATTAAAAAATGACAAGATGTCAAGGGAGGTGACTGAAATGAACGATTCAAGCAGTAGACGCTACTGATTAAAGTCACATTTTTCAGTTGAAAATAAAACTATTCTGTTTAGGATTCAACTAATTCGTCCGAATTCGTCTTTTTTTAAATTCCGATATTAAATTCCATTACTTGTTTTTAAACAAAAATCTTTTTTGGTTAAAATATTCACTACTTGGTGGATAGTTAAATTGCTTGGTTAAAATATCATTTGCCTTGTTTAAAGATTCACCATTTTAATTAACAACTCATTTCTGTTATTGAAAATTTTACTAGTTTGTTAAAAATTCGTTGTTTTTTGTTTCCAAAAATATATTCTTCAATAAAAAATTAAAGTATACTATTTTAACTGTTTGGTTGAAAGTTGAACTGTCTATTAAAAAAATTGTTGTCGTTCAACATTCATTAATTCTGTTAAAAATTCATATATTTGGTTCAAAATTGGTGTTTTTTAGTTGAAAATTGTTTTCTAACTGAAAATGTAATTATTCCATTTTTTATTGAAAATTTATCAAAAATACATCTTGGTTGAAAAATAGTATATTTTGGTACAGTTCCACTGTTCCTTATTTAAAACTAAAATTTGGTTTGTTTGAATAATCAACTGTTTTGATTTAAAATTCAATTTTTGGGTTGAAAAGTTAGCTATTACATTTATCTTTTCTCTTTTAAAATTCATGTAATTTTTTTCAAAAATAATAATTTTTAGTTAAAGCATTTATTTGAAAACTTAACTATTTGGTTGGAAATTTGTTTTTTTGGTGATTTTTTTTTTGTATCGGAAAATGTAAATATTCCATTTTTGGTTCAAAGTTCATCTCTTAAGTAACTATTCAGTAGAAAACTCACGTTTTTTAAAGGATTTGTTTCTTGTTTGTGGAAAATAATTGTTTCTGATAACAAAAATTTTTTGTTTTGTTTGAAGATTCATTATTTTATAGGAAAATTCATATCTTTGGTTGCAAATTCAACTATTTTCCTAAAAATTAGTTTTTTAAATTTCATTTAAGAATTAATTTTTTCCCCTAAAAAAGTAAGTATTCCATTTTTTGTTTAGAATTGATCTTTTCTCTTTGAAAATTGACGCATTTTGTTGATAATTTTACCTTTTTAAAATAATAATTTTTTTGGATTTATTACATACACTGTTAAAAATCTTTGGAATTCTACAATACTTCTACAATACAAGCTTCAGGCAAAAATGCAAACATGGTTTTGGAATCACGAAACTGAAATACATGTATTGTAAGTGTTTTAAATCGTGAAGTCACCGTCCAGCATTCCAATGCATGTATTAGAGCGTTTGTAAAACGAAAATTGTACACAAGCAATTCACGGAATTTACGAAATGAATGGAATTCAAGGAATTCGCCGAATTCACGAAATTCATGGAATTCGTGGAATTCATAAAATTCACGGAATTTGCAGGATTCATGGAAATGAAGGAATTCGCGAAATGTATGGAATACGCGTAATTCATGGAATTCACCAAATTTATGGAATTCATGAAATTCACGGAATTCAAAGAACTAAAATACTTCATGGAATTAAAAGAATTTATGCAATTCACTGAATTTATAGCATTCACGGAATTCATGTAATTCGCTAAATTGACTGTGATTACGGAATTCACAGTGTTCACGGAATTATTGGATTTGAAGGAATTCTCGAAATTCATTAAATTTACAGAATTCAATGAATTCAAGGAATTCACGGATTCGAAAGAATTCACGAAATTTAAGAAATTCGCGGAATTCACGAAATCAAACCATGAATTCAATGCATTCCGTGAATTCTGTGCATTCCTTGAGTTTCGTGAATTCTTACAATTCTGCGAATTTTATGAATTTCGTGAATTCCTTAATTCCGTGAATATAGTGAATTCCTCAATTCCATGAATTCCGTGAATTTTGCGAAGTCCATGAATTCCGTGAAGTCCATGAATTCCGTATTTTTCTTGTATTTCACGAATTCCTTGAATTTCGTACATTCCGTAAATTCTTAGGATTCCTTGATTTCTAAGAGTTCCGTGAATTCCTTGGATTCCTTGAATTCTTAAATGCAATGAATTCCATCAATTTCTTGAATTCCGCGAATTCGTCCAACTTAATTAATTATGTAAATTCCTTGAATTCTGTGAATTCCATAAATCCTCCGATTTCCTTAAATTCTACCAAGTCCTTGAATTCTTTGAATTCCATAAATTCTTTGAATTACGTAAATTCCGTAAATCCCGTGAATTCTTAAAATCTCGCGAATTTTTTTGAACACCTTGCATTCCGTGAATTCCGGGCGTTATATAAATTCCGCGAATTCCGTAAATTCTGTGAATTTCACCAATTCCTTAAATTCCATGAATTCCTTGAATTCAACGAAACCGGACGTTATATACTATATATGAACCAAAGGTTTGATTCCGACAGAAATTTTTTTGAGCCAGGAACAACTGTCCTGAGAAATTGTTTACATTTTTTTTTAAATTTTTCACTTGTATTATGTGTTATAAAATGTATTATAAAATTCCAATAAATATTAGGTTCCATACCAATGCCAGCATTTGAAAACTACAACATTATGCATTGTAGCGTTACATTACGTTTCGGAAATAAGCTTCCAATACATGTAGTGGAAATTTCCTACATGAATTTTTAACAGTAGTTTGTTCAGAATTCATAATTTTATTTGAAAATAAAATACTTCGTTTAAAGTTGAACTACTTTGTAAATTTTTGTTTGTTTGTTGGTGTTCCATCATATTAATTGAAAATTCCACTATTTGGTCATAAATTAAGTTTTTTGCAGAAAATTCAACAATTTTTAGAAAAATCGTCTTTTTGGTTCAAAATTTATCTATTTCGGTGAAAAAAATTTTGGATTTAAATTTATCCTTTATAAGTTAAAAATTCAACTATTTGGGTAGTAACAAATTAATTAATCAATTAATTTTGTTTATGAATTAATGTACTTTGTTAAAAATTCGTCTTTTGGTAGAAAATCAATCTTCTGTGTTAAAAATTCAGATGTTTGGTAAAAAAAATTAAACTATTTTGTTGAAATATTATCCTTTCGGATTGAAAATTTATCTCTAGTAACTGAAAATGAACTTTATTTTAAAAGATTCAACTTTTCGGATAAAAAATTTGATTTGATTTTTAAAATTCGCCTTTTCGGCTTGAAAACTCAACTATTTGTTTCAAAATGCAACTATAACTAAATTTTGTTGTGTCAGTAATATTATGTAATATTATTTTAAGCTCATAACTTTCAAACTCAGTTAGCCAATAAACGGTTATCAGTAAACTGTATATTGCAATGAAATCTAGAGTTTAACTAACATTAATTACGGAAAATTGCTCCACTTGAGAGTTATTACACGCCATAAACAAACTTCGGTCTCGCAACTTCCATTTTCAGTTATGACTTAAATTATATTCAGCAGAGAGGAACTTTGCAAATTCAAAAGCAATTGGAAATAAATTTGGGGAAAGGAGAAAATGGAATTCTACTTTAGATTAGGATTCAGTGCCTGGCAGGCATAAGAACTTTGCAGAGAACTCTTTGATGAAATTAAGCTACACAATTGTGGCTAACCTCAGTCTCTGAGCTTCTCATTAAATAGCTTTGCGATTACAATATACTTTGACAAAGTTCGCGTCTTGAAATTACAACTTGTGTGTAGTTATACATAACTTAGGGTGCCTCCTGAAGTCCTCTTTTTTATACATTCTATAACTCTAATTCGTAAATTCCTTTCTTTTTGAAAGAAAATGAAACCGCCTACAAAAAAGAGTTTGATAGGCTATTATGAATTTAATTTAGTCTTTTAAATCCCCCCTCCCATATCCTGCTTACTAAAACTTCGCTCCTCCCTTCCACAACTTCTTCCTGTACAACTTCCCCCCTCTGCTCGCTTCCCCAGCTGCAAATCCTATTCCCTACTTACCTACTTCAGTCCTCACTTCGCTTCCCCTACTCACACGCACTACCCTACTATCCTCCCCCTCACTTCCCCTCACTAACCCACCTACACTTCTGATCAATTTCCTTAGCCCTCATAATCATTCCTGTTTTCCTGTCAGTTTCCATAATTTTCCTTCCCTCACTTCCTCTACTCACATTCACTTACACTAAGTTATCTTACTTTCTCTCCCTTACTACCACTCCTGTCACTCCACCTCACTCTTCGTTAGTCCCACTAATTTGCTCTCACTTCCTCTCCTTCATATTGCGTATTATCTATCACGTGTTCTTACTTCACCCATTCACTACTTCATCATTACGCCTCACGTCTCCCCTCACTTCCCTCAAGACCAATTTTCTACCTTATTTTCTTACTCCCCCTACTTCCTAAAATATCCTTCCGTTAATTTACCTTCCTTCACAGACTTCTCCGCTCATTACCCTCACTGCTCGTACTTACTCGCCCGATATTTCCCATCATTGTGACTACTTCTCCATCCTCCTTCCCATCCCCTCATTAACCCTCATTTCACCTACTTCATGGCCCATTCTTTTCTCCCTCATTTTCCTTACTTTCACTGCCTCACTTACCTTACCGACATTTTTCTCACTTCTACTTCCTTTTCCCAACCCCCATTTTCACTGCTTCCCTTGAATTTCTCACCCTTATTTACACTACTTTCTCTGAATTTTCCATCCTTCATTTCCACTACATCAATTTGCTTCCTCACTTCTGGTTTCGACTACTTCCATTCACCCTCCCCCCTCCTCATTTTGATGAATTGCCTTCCCACTTCCCTTAATTCACGACACCTAGTTTCCACTACTTCCCCTCTCCCACATCCCTCACTGCAGCCACACCCTACTTCTTCTCATTTCCCCTTGCTTTTTCCCTCCTCTCATTCTCCGCGCTACCTATAATTCGTTTGCTATCATTTCTGCGCCATCCTTCATTTACCCTCATACCCCCCACCTTTTTTCCACAAGTTTACACTTATTTCCCCTAATTCACCTACTATATCTCCTATTATTACTCCCTCGTGTCCTCTACTTTCCTTCCCTCAAATCTCCACCGCCATTTCCACTCACTTCCTGCACTTTCATTACATCGCCTCCCTCATTTTCCCCACTTTCACTATCACCTAATTTCTCATCGCATCCACTCCTTCTCCTTCTCTGCTTTCCTTTAATTCACCTCTCTTAACTTCCCCTACTTTACCTACGTCTCCTACTTTCTTCTCCATCATTTCCCCATAGTTCCCCTCCTTTCCCCTTCTTGGAAATAAGTACGATAGAGAGACGGACGAAGGACGCACGTACTGACACGCGACTGAAAAATTTAAGGCTTTTTAACAGGGACTATTTAACCACCAAAAAAATAGTTGTATATCCTAAAATTTTCTAGAAAACACTTAAAAATCAATAAAAATCGTAAAATCCTTTAAAATATTTTAAATACACGAAGGAAAAACAAAATCATTAAAATCCCTTAAATCTTGAAAAATGCTTCATACTGCCTGGAAATTTTTGGAAATCCAAAAAAATTCTCTGCGATCCCTTGAAATTTTATAAATCTCTGTAAGTTTTTTAAAATTTATTAAATGTTTTGTCCACTATATATAAATTATATATAACTTTTTCACCTGAGCTGATAATTAGATGTTTACATAAATTGTTGTAACTCTTTATTATAGTTTTGAGCAATTTTTTCTTAGAATATAGTTAGAAAGTCACGGTTTTTTCGAATTATTTAACTTATTTTTAACTTTATAGTTAATGCGAGGCAATAGTGAATTATATTTAAATAATAATAATGAAGTTTTTTTAAAAACATTCCACTTTTCAATTAGAGTGAGGTAATAATTAATTTATGTTAAGAAAGATAATTATTTTAAAAATTTATTATTACCTCTGATAATATTTAGATAGTTGCTGTTTTTCTGATTCATAACTTTTTGTCCACTTTTCATTTAGCGAGGTCATAATTAATGGAAGTTAGCAATCACATTTGTCTACAAAATGCATTATTGTTTATAACTGAACTTGACGTTTATCAGAAATTTTAACGTTGTTTGGGATTTTTAACTGTAAGCAATTAATAAATAAACATTTAAGAGGATGATTTTTTAAACAATCTCTTTCTTTTTTGTAACTATATTTTTCGGAAATAAAACAAATATTTAAAATATTCTTTAAAGTTTTTATATGGATCATATTAAACGTAAACATACCTTGAAGTAGTTTCTGAGTCTTTGTTTAAATCAATAATAATAAGATTTAATATTTGTTACAAACTAAAAAGTCAAATTTGTTAAAAAAATTTGTTACTAAAAAAAAGTCAGTTTATTAAATTTCATTAATTGTTACCTTCGTATAAGTAAAAAGTACAAAGTGGACAATTTCATTTAAAAACTGTAAATAGTGACCATTACTATATGAGAAGATAGTTATAAACTATAATAGTTTGTTTAAACAATTATTTTGGTTAAATTTCATCAAGTATTACCTCCCAGAGTGAAAAGTGAACTCAAAGATTAATTTTTTGGAAAAAATTGTAAGATTCTAGCATTATTCTAAGAAAAAATTATTGTAAATATAATGAAATGCTTTGCACAATTATTTCTGTTAAATTTAATTGATTATTGCCTCGATTTCACTGAAAAGTTGAAAATTCGAAAAAAAAAGCGCGAATTTCTAACTATTATAAGAGAAAATTAATATAAGCAATAATACATTGTTTGAGCAATGTAATTAAATATTTGATTACCAATATTAAGTAATACCTTATGTTTTAGAAACAATTTTTATTATAGAAAGAAACACAACAAAACGTTGTTGTTGTTGAAAATTGATCTTTACTGTTTTAAAACTCACGTATTTTGTTGTGAATTAGTCTCTGTTGGTAGAAAATGAAGCTTCTTGAATGAAAATTATTTTATTTTTAAATTCAAATAAATGATTTAAATTTGAACTACAGCATTAAAAATTCATGTTTTTCACTGTAATTTGATCCAATTTCTTGAGAATTGTAAAATTTTGTTAAAAAGTATCCTTTTTGGTTGAAAATTCATCTTATTTGGTTATATTCAACTGTTTTTAAGTTCATATTAAAATCTTTTTGTTTTGTGCAATACTACTATTACATGTTTCATTGATAATTAATTCTTTTGTGGAAAAATCAACTGCAGCGAATCCTGGATTTAGTACCGACTTTGGAACTACTACTACTACCGACTACTACTCTTTCGCTCGCTTGATTAAATAATACGAAGACAGCAGCATCCAAAAGCAAATCACTTTTTTGCATCAAAACAACTTGCAAAACACTTCGCATTGGCTTCAGTTGGCTTATCACATCGGAGACCCACTGCTGGTCCACGTGAGCTCGCCATCGTGCTTATCCACTATGTAAACGCATGTACTTCCCGTTTCAAACGAACTGACGCAACGTCATCACGCAGTTGCACAGGTAGGCCGTCAGTGTACAGCGCTTAATCGTAACGCTATTATTCTACCACGCCTGAGTGAACACCGCACATCTCTCGTAGCTCCTCTCACTCATACCCGCAGCTCTGCATTATTTCTCGGAAGGCCTAAATTCAGGTGACTTAAATCCAATATCTACTGTACTGGGCTTTTATAATTTGATCTTAATGTTTTTTCCTACATAATTTGAAATTAATATTTTTTTTATTTTGATTATTAAGCTTATAAGTTATGAAAAAATGTCTCTAGCTCCGCTGGGATCCGAACCTTAGCCTTTCAAAGAGTCTTTCAAGAGATAGAGACATTTTTTCATATCTTATAAAATTAATAATCAATATTTTAAAAAATATTAATTTTGGACCATATAGACAAGAAAAATTAGCATCAAATGATTTAATACAATTTATCTGATCTAAACCGTAACATCACAAGTATAATTCGCTTCAATTTAAACCACATACTTTGTCAAAAATTCATTTTTTGTTGAAGATTAATCATTCTAGTTTGAGAAATAAATTTCTTTGGTAGAAAATAAAGCTACCTGGTTAAAAGTGAGGATAAATTTATCAGTGTAAGAATTGAAAGGATACAATATTAATTATATACTGGTACATGCGTTTTTTTCTCTTTATTGTCAATGATTATTGATTATGGAGAGAATTAAAATTGATCAATGTGAGAAGGTCATTTGCAGCCTATCACCAAGAAAGTTACGATTTTCTTACATCAGCCAACTCGAAGTCTTCAATTATCCCCTCTCCAGTTGCCAGTTTCCAAAGGCATTCTAAGAGGACTTGTTATATTTTAAACCTCTTTCACCCTGGATTCTTTCGCGTGCCTTTTCATCATGTTCATGACAGACATCACGCGTGTAGCACCTGAATTGCATCAGCCCATTCGAATTGAGTGCCAGACTGAATAACTCAACAAGATGATAATCGTTTATTAACTATGAAAAGTTCAAATTCTCGTTCGCGAATTTCTTTTTGTTTTAACTTTAAACAATTTTTTAAAGAAAGGTTATTCGTACTTAGTGAATTTTTGCTTGGAATTCAGTGAAGGTCCTGATTATTTGCAAAATATAAAACTTGCAATTTGAATTGAAAAAATGATTTACTTTAGTCGAAGAAATTGGAATAAACTTAAATTAACATTGTTTGATTCGAAAGTACTATACATGTATTCACAATGTAATTCACAAATTTTCTTCATGAAAAAGAAGGTTTTTTCAAAAAAGAAACAAATGGATACTTTTGATATTTTTCAGGCTTATGTGTCTGTCTTACCGAAAGATTCCACCAAAATGTCTTGAAGACGCTAACAGCTGCATCAAATGCACTACTGTTATATACAAGTATATTCCCAGTACAAAAAAAAAGATCCTCTTATAAATAAGGAAAATAATTTTGTTAACAAATTAAAAAACGATAATGGTAGGATATATATGAAAGGTTCTTAGTCACGCCTACCCTGAAAGAGAAATGGCTTAATTGTGTAATAATAAAAATTTTTAAAAGTTTTTTTTTATATAAACAGAATACACCAATTTTTTTGAAACTTCATAAATCGGTATTGAAGGGTCAGAAAAGTGTCAACGACAGGTCGATCGATGTGTCTCAGAGACGCAAACAAATACTCTCCATAAAATATTGTTGAATTTTGATCTACAAGCAAAATGTTTTCATATGAACAAGGGAAAATTTGGTTTAAAAATTCAAGTACTTGGTTTAAAGTTCATGGTGTTTGTTGAAAATTCGTCTTTTTCAGTAAAAAATTATTTTTCTTAGTTGAAAATTAATGTTTTTGATGAAAAATTTGATTGTTTCATTACAAATTTAACAATTTTGTGAAAAAGGGATTTTTTTGGTTGAAAATTCAACTACTATTGTACAAAACTCATCTATTTGGTTCAAAGTTAAGTTTTTTGTTAAAAGTAATGCGTTTACTTGAAAATGCGTCTTTTTTTAAATTTATCTTCTTGGTTGAAACTTAATCTACTTTATTTAAAATCATACGATGTTGTTTAATTTCTTTTTAAATTCAAATTTTTTTATGAAAATTCGTCTTTTTGATTAAATTAAACTATTTTTTATCTAAAATTAAAACATTTTTTGTTTGAAATCTCAACTATTACATTTTTCGCTGAGAACTCATCTCTTTTAGTTAAAAATTTATTCCTTTGTAGAAAATTCAACAATTTTGACACAAAGTAATTTTCTTAACTAAAAAATAACCTATTCCAGTTGCAAATAAATCTAAACCAGTTAAAGTTTTATTATTTTAGTCGAAAAGTCATCTCTGTTTGAAAATGTAAATAGTTTAATTTAAATAGTTTTTAGTTAAAGATCTAACTGCTTTGGTAGACAATTAAACTATTGGATTGACAATTAACCTTTTTTGTTAAAAATTAATTTCTTTTGTTGAGAATTCGTCTTTTTCTATAGAAAATTTCTGGTTCAAACTAAATATTATTTGTTGAAAATTGAACTATTTTATTAAAAAGTAATATGTTTGATCTGATAGTCAACTGTTTAGTTTAAAATTCGTCTTTTCGCTTCAGCATTCATCTATTTTGTTCGAAAATTCGTCTTTTTTGTTGAATTCAAGTATTCTTGATTTATAATTGAAATATTTTTTGGCTGAAATATCAGCTACTACATTTTTCGCTGAAAATTCATCTCCCTGTCTAACAACTAATTTCTTCGTATAAAATTTAACAAAATTATTCAAAAGTTTTGATTTAAGATCCATCATTTTAAATTTAAATTTATTTAAAATTTAAAATTGATTTTAAATCATTTTACTTGAAAAATCCACTCTGTTGAAATTCTTAGGTAATACAGAGTAAAATTTATATGGAGGTAATTCAGGATAATCCGCTATAATCCTGAGAAATCCACATGCATAGTACCGCACTTAAGAAGTTCTTACCCCCTTGGGATGAATTATTCAATTATTGATTTTTAAATATTACTGAATTATTCTACATATTAAAATAATAAAGTCCTTCTATTACTTTTGTATTGAACAAAGTAGTTTTTAATAATAATGTTTAATTAATAGAATACATGAGTTTCGTGAAATAAACTTTGATAATACACATCGACTTCCGTATTAGTGTTTAACTGATCAGTTTATACAAGATTGCAAAAAATGAGGTTGCAAACAATTTTTTTTTTTTAAATCAGAAAACATTCAATTTGTTTTCAATAGCATATTGTTTTGGATACATTTAGTATTGGATACGTTCAATCAATTTTTTTATCTAAAGAAAATTCTCATATTTCGATAAGTAATGCTTTTTGAATAAAAAAAAAATAATTATTGTTATAAGAAAATTTTCTTTCAATGAAAAAATATTTGATTGGATTCAGTCTAATTTTGCAAGAACCTAGGATCCTGTTTCTAAACAAACGTAGAATGGTTCAAGTTTAATTGAAAAACATAATTTTTAATTTACAATAAGGTTAATTTTCTATAATACAGTGAAGTTTTCTACAAAACAGTTGAATTTTTGATAAAAAGATCAATTTTCTACCAATAAGGCGAATTCTTAAAAAAATAAATAAATTTGCTAACAAATAATTAAATTTTCGATCAAATACATCAATTATCAACCAAATAGTTTAATTTTTAAGTGCAAAATAAATTTAAAAGAAAAAATAGAAAATTTCCATTTAAATTTAAGAAAAATCAATGTTCAATTAAAAACAAAAGACGAATTTTCTACAATACAGTTGTATTTCCTACAGTTGAATTTTTAAGCCAAAAGAAGATTTTTTTACTGAGTATAATTTCCCACTAAAAGATATAAATTTTCAACAAAAGATAGTTTAATACATAATTAAATAAATGCTGTTATCAAACATCGAATTACTCAAATCTTTGAAAATTTCAATATTTTTAATTTTAAAAAAGGTTAAAATCGAATGATTAGTGTAGGCTACAGACTGATGTAAATTACAAGTAAACATGTTAAAAGTGAGAAAATTTTTCAGAGAAAAATCCACGCTTGAAAAAAGCATTTCAAATCAGAGAATTAAAAATAAAAATACTGCCGCCATCGGAGAACACAATTCTACGAAGAATTTCTCTACAAAGGAAATTCTTTTTCTCCTCTGTATCCAACTATAATAATCAGCTTATGGTATTGCAAGGAATGTAGTCAAACCTAATCTGAAAGCTCGTTGAAAATATGCTGAATATTTAATGTGGTACTTATCAAAGAAAATTTTTTACCTGGCAATTTTCAGAAGATCGAAACATCCAGTAATTTCAGATAAGTTTCTCTTCTAAAGAGAATAATACGAATGTAACGATAACTTTAGAGACCACTTCTAATGCCTGTGGGACGAACCCAAAAAGTGGAACTTCAGGTTCGCTCCCCAGGCATGAAGAACAAACAAAGACGAGAGTGCCGACCGAAAACGAGTAACTCGTCAGTAAAGTCCCTTTTCCACTCCTTGGTGTATAATATAGTATTTTCTGTAGTTTTTGTCGCTTAAATTTTTTTCGTGAATTTATTAAGGAGTCATCCCAAAATAACGTAAGACGGTTGGGGGAAAGGGGAGTTTATTGCAATCTTACTGTTTCTTTTAAATTAACAAATTAATTCAACTATCCAAGGTAGTTTAATTTCTAACAAAAAAATATGGATTCTCAACAAAAATTGTAATAGTTGATATTTTGATCAAGCAAAAACGTTCGCTTTTAATAAAAAAAAACAGTTGAATTCAACCAAACAGTACAATTTTTTAAGAAAATAACTGAATCCTTAACCAAAAGAGATTCATTTTTAACAAAACAATTGTATTTTCAAACAAAAAAAGATCATATTTATGGTGAAAGTTATGAATTTTAAACCAAAAAGATAAATCTTCAACCAAAAATATACATTTCTACTAAAAAAGACGAATTCTTAATATAATAGATTAATTTTTAAACAAATAAATGAATGTTTAACCAAGAAGATAATGTTCTATCAATAAAAATAAATCTTTAACACATTGTATATATTTTTGACCAAATAATAGAATTTTTAACCAAGAAGAATAATTTTCTGCAAAAAATACGAATTTCCAACAAATTACATGAAAGTTTAACCAATAGTTGAATGTTGAATGAAAATGTTGAATTTTTAAGACAAAGCACCAATTTTCTACAAAAAAGTTCAAATTTGACCCAAACATGAATTTTCATTTACAAAATTTAGATTTTAATTTTAAAAAAGGAATTTTCAACAAAGTAGTTACATTTTAAACCAAATAGTAGGGTTTGAACTAAACAGATTAATTTTCTACCCAAAAAGATTTTTCTTTAACAAATTACATAAATTTTCCATCAAATAGTTTAATTTTTAAACTAAAAAATATCAATTATGTAACAGTATAATACTATAATATAATAGTATAATAGTATAATAGTAATATCATTTTTGTATTAGTTTGATATTCATTTGAAAAAAATTATTGTTCAATTTAAGAAAAACAAACTTTCTACAATAAATTGGAATTTTCAAATTAAGAAAACGATGTTTCTACAAAAAAGTTTAATTTTCCATTCAAAAAATGGATTTTCAAAATAATAAAATAAGTAATGAAGAAAGGAGTTTAAATTTCAAGCGAAACACAGGCTTTTTACAAAAAGATAGATTTCAACTAAATAGTAGAATTTTCAACAAAAAAGATCTCTACCAAAATAGACGAATTTTTAAACAAAATATATACATTTTAAGCGAAATAGTTAAGTTATAAATCAAATTGTTTAATTTCTAAACCAAAAAGAAGAACTTTCTAGAAAAGAGTTGAATTTTCCACCCGAAAATAAGAATTTTTAACAAAAAAGTAATTTTCAGTTAAAAAAAATTAATTTATAACAAAAAAAACACAAATTTTCAGCAAAGTAGTCCAATATGGAACCAAATAGTTACATTATCAAGAGGATTAATTTTATTAGGAAAAATATGTATCTTCGCCAAATTTTTAACCAAATAGTGGAAATTTCTACAAAAAAATAAGAATTTATTACCAAAAATTAATTTTAAATGAGAAACAGCTGAATACAACCAAAAAAGATGTCTTTTTAAGAAAACAGTACAATTTTTCATCCAGAAATAGGCGTTTTCAACAAAATGGTTCATTTTCTGTTGAAAAAAAAATAATAAAAAAACAACTTTAACAAAGTAGTTCAGTTTACAACTAAATAGTTCAACTTTTAATGAGAGGGTTCATTTTTCTACGAAAAAGAAAAATCTTTAATAAAATACATACATTTTTAACGAAACAGTTACATTTTTTTACCAAAAAAGAGGAATTGTCAATGAATGACATAATTTTTTCAGCCACATAGTTGAAATTCTAAAGTAAAAAGACCGCTTTTTAACAAAGATTAGTATAATTAAATTTTCGATGAAAAAAATCATTTTCAATTAACAAAAAAATTCGGGGAAAAAGTTGAATTTTATACCAATTTGTTGAATTTTTTAGCCAAAAAAATAAATTTTCTACAAAACAGTTGAATTTCCACCCATATAAGAATTTTCAACAAAATAGTTAAACTTCAGTTTGAAAAAATTACTTTTTAACTAAAAAATATCAAGTTGCAACCAAAAATATAAATTGTCAATGATAAATGTAATAGTTGATATTTCAGGTAAAACAGATTTTAATGTTAAATCAAATACAGTTGAATTTAAGCAAAAAAATTAATTTTCAACAAAATACTTGAATCCACATTAGTTTTCAAACAAAAAGTTGCATTTTTAATTAAAACTAAAAGCATATTTTCTAAATAAAAGACGAATGTTTAACAAAACACATACATTTTTAACCAAGAAGTTGAATTTTCAACAACAACAAAAATAATAATTTGTGGTCAAGATAATAAAAATTTAAATCAAGTAGTTGAATTTTCAAGTCAATTCGAGCCAACAAGATAAATTTTCAAAAAAACTTGTTTTTGGTCATGAAGAAATGAGAGAAAATTGTAGAAAATTATACATTTATAAAACTGAATACCTCTAGTTCTTGATCTATTTTATTTCCTAAAAATAATTTCAATAAGATGCCACATTTATGCAACTCACAGTATTTATATTATATATATATATGTTCATTCCCTAAGTTTATAAAATCTTAATAAGATTGGGGAGGGGGAGGGGGTCAAATTTCATAAAGATCACTACGCAATTTGTAGAAAATTGCTTATTTGTTTATTCATATATTATTATTTCATTAATTTATGGTTATTACATTAAATAATAATACTAATGTTACTAGATTCTACTGATATTATTAGGTAAATTGCAAATAATTTTTTTACATTTAATGTGCTAGCTATAACAGTAAAGAAATAGCTGTTTAAAGTAAAGCCTGTTAAAATTAATTTAGTTTTTTAGTGAAAGATTTGACCTTTCCCCCCTCCCTCCTAAAGGAAATCACATAAATACATTTCACTGAATCCAAGAAATTTCTTAAATTCAAAAAATGGTTTTTTGATACAATTAACATTTTTCTTTTGCTTAAAATGATTTTCTTTATTTTCAATTGATTTTTGGTTAAATGAAACAAATTCGATTTATGAGAAGGTTTCTTTAATTAAAACGAAATATTTTTCTGAGTGAAAGCAATCGTAAGTATCGTGACCAAATGGAGAATTAAATTTCTTTGAAAGAGATCGATCACGATAAATTCTAGTAAAAGATCAATTACTAATTACTTTGTGTTGTCATACAATATAGAGTATAACGAAACGTGTTGAATATCATATAAACTGAACTTGACCCACTAACGCATTGCACTTCCGCGTGTTAAGCTGGTCAAAGATCGATCTTTCGCTCGTTCCTACGCATTACTGATTTTCTTGTAATCCATTTTACTCATTATAAAAGTTTCAGATGCTGTATTTCCATCTCGATTGGTTGAATTAATCACTGATTGTGAATTATTTAATTAAACAGTATTATTATTAATAAAATAAATTTTATTTCATTATTATTTCTGAATTGAAAATTGGGTTTTTTATTACTGCCAAAATTTGTTTTCATGTCCAAACATGCGTCTCGATCGAAAATAAAATACCTCCATTAATTTTATCTAAATTTAGTATTTTTTTTTATCAAACTTTTGTTGTACTAATTTAGCAACTCAAAAGTTAAAAGAAGATTCAAACTTTTTTAAATTTGAAAATTGAATTTTTTACTTGGAAAAATGTGCCCAGCGAGCGAAAAAAAGTTTCCTGTCTATTTTCTCAAAACCCAATACTGTCTTTTATTCAAACTTTTCTCCCTTTAATTCAGCAATTCTGTTGCGAAAAATTGAATTTGAAATTTTTTTAAATTGAAAATTGTGGTTTTTTACCATCAAAAGTAAAAAACGTGCATCTGGAGCTACAAAAATTTGCTCTCCATTTGCTTGAAACCTAATAATGTTTTATAATCAAACATTTATTATATTTGTTTAGCAATTCAATAGGTAAAGCGAAATTTCTCGCTTTTTAAAAATCAAATATTAGATTTTTTTAAGAAAAATTTCTCCTCAAGTAAAAAGAATCTGCCCTCTATCTTCTCAAAACCTAATACTATTTCTTAAGAAGAAGTTTCTTGTACCAATTCGTGAACTCAATGGATAAAAATTATATTTTCACCTTTTTTAAAGTGAAAATTGAATTTCTTATCACCGTCTAATTTTTTTCAAGTCTAAACGTAAGCCTCAAGGTAAACACAAATTCCCTCTCTATTTTTTCGAAATATAATAATATTCTGAAATTAAACTTTTGGTGTACCGATTCAGCAACTTAAAATCTGAAACCAAATTCTCACTTTCTTATTTAATTGAAAATTAGTTTTTTATTTTATGAAATCTGCCCATCGAGCGAAAAAAGCTTCCCCCTCAATTTTTTCCAAGCCTAATAATAGTTTTTAATCAATCTTGTCTAATGTCAATTCTTTAATTCAATAAGTAAAAACTATATTCTTACGTTTTTTGGAATTGAAAATTGAATTGGTTATTAACGTCCAAATTTTTTTCAAGTCCAAACGTGCGCGTCGTGCTAGAAAAACATTCCCCCTCCATTTTCTCGGAATCTAATAAAATTTTTTAATCAAACTTTTACTATATCGATTCAGCAACTCAATTGATAAGAAGAAAATTCTCATATAATCAAATTTAAAATGGGATTTTGCATTTCCCTCCAAAATACAAAAACGTGCGCCTCGAGCTAAAAAATGTCCCTTTTCATTTTCTTGAAACCTAATATTGTTTTTAATCAAACTTTTATTGTATCTTTTCAGCAATTCAATAGATGAAAAGTAGATTCTCACTTTTTTTAAATTAAAAATTGAATTTTTTATTTGTTAAAATGTGCCCTTCGAACGAACAAAAAATTTCCCTCCATTTTTTAAAAGTCTGATACTAGTTTTTAATCAAATTTTTCTTGTACCAATTCGTCAAAACAATACCTAAAAACGAAATTCTCAACATTTAAAAAAATTAAAATGCATAAAAATTCCCTCTCTATTTTTTGAAAACCTAACACTATTTTTTTAGTCAAACTTTTCTTCTGTCAATTCATCAACTCAATAGCTAAAAATGAAATTCTTACTTTATTTTCAAATTGAAAATGTTTTTTTTAATTGAGAAAATATGCCCATCGAGCGGAAAAAAAATCGGCCTCCATTTTCTCAACATCTAGTACTCAATAGTTTTTAATCAAACTTTCTTTGTACCAATTAGTCAACTAAATAGCTAAAAATTAAATTCTTACTTCAAACAAAATTTGAAAATAGGCTTTTTTAATAAAGTCCAAAGTTGAAAAAACGTGTTCCTCGAAAGCATCTCCCAATCAATCTTTTCATAGTTTAATTTAACACTGATTTATTTCAAAGCTGCGTTCTCAGTTTTTTAAATTGATTTTTTAGGAAGTATGCTTGAATTTTGATAAGTAATTTTAGTTCGATTAAATAAATCAAATCTTTTATTAATTATTTAAATTATTTTTTTATAATTCAGAAAAAGGGAAATTTTTATCTACTGATTTACTGAACTGACGTAAAAAAAGTTAAATTAAAAACTATTATTAGGTTTTGTTAAAGTTTAAAACCCAAGTTTTTTGTCATTCGAGGGAACGTTTTCTCAACAAAAAATTCATTTTTTAATTTAAAAATAGGAATTTACTTCTTAGCTATTTATTTTTCAAAAAGATACAACAAAAGTTTAATTAAAATATTATTAGGTTTCGAAAAAATAGAGGGAAGATTGATTCTTGATCTAGACGCATATTTTTTTAATTTTGAATGATAACAAAAAATCCAGTTTTCACTTTAAAAAAAGGAACAGTTTAATTTTTATGTATCGAGTTGCTGAATTCACACAAGTAAAAGCTGAATAGAAAATAGTATTAGGTTTTGAGAAAGTGTAGGGGAAATTTTTTTCCCTCAAGGCGCACCTTTGAACGTGATAAAAAAAACTTTGTAAGGGGATGAAAAATCAATAGTGCGAATTCACAGTCCCTTGCAGCGTGCGAACGAAAAAAAAAATGAAAAATTATATTATAAAATAATCGTTTCGTCAGTATGTGTTTTCGAATTTTTTTATTTTTCCAGCGAATAATCTTATTTTAGAAAATTTGTGGTTCAATTTGTTTCGAACTTCATAAAATACTTTCAATGCGCATTAGGGGTGTACAAACTATATATTTTCCACATAAATAACGTTATCTTAGGCAACCACACCTCAACTAAAAGGAACAAAAGGTTCTATTTACCACTAAATTCCCTTATCAGTGGAATAAAAAGAGTCCATCAGCTCAACGCGGCCGCACTTTATAGAAGCGGAAATAAAGGAAAACAATAGCAAAAAGGTGGATCAATATAACCAGTTTTGAACAATCCTGTTTCGGAAAATATATCTTTTGTGCATGTAAAGTGAGCTTAAAGTGGATTTTTTCCGCCCGGCGGAGAAGCTGGGCGTAAAAAGCGACTTTCCGCCCGTTGCGTCAGTCTTCGAGTGAAAAAAGCTACTTTCCACCCGTTTCTTCAGTCTCCAGGCGAAATGAAAGCCGATAAACGATCTTGGAAGTCAATCGCCTTCTTTCCGCCCTTGATACATAATATACAATTTTTTAAATAGACTATATATATAGACTTCACAGTCCGAAATATTCTCAAAATAGGGTAAAAGAGGGTGATTTTTTTAGAAAATAGCGAAATAAGAAGTAAATCCTATTGTAATTTGAAAAAATAAATATTTTCGGACAAAAATATAAAAAGAAGGAACGGGATGTGGTTGGCTGCCTTCTCATTTTTCTTTCCTCTTTTTTTATTTTTTTCCGAAAATATTTACTTTTATTTTTTCAGATTACAATAGGATTCTTTATTTAATTATTTTTTGCTTTATTTTTTGTTTTTGTTTGTTCGTTGTGGTCCAAATTTGGTCGTTGAATTTTTTTAACAGGAGTTTGCATTAATTTGATTATTAGACGTTAAATAGGATTTTTAATTTGAATTTTAATCTAATTTAAATTTCTTAAATTTTGATTGCTTTTTCCGTGCTAATAATTGGAGATAAAAATTTAATTCGACAAAAGAGAGATCTGAGCAGAAACTAATCAGATAAGAACAAGCCGAACTGGCTAGACAGGTGCATTATCATACTTTAAAACCGTATAGAATTTAATATTAAAATATGGGCACTTGTTAATGATTGCTGGGGTTCGAATAGACGCAATTCTATGGGTGAAAGGAGCTTTTAGATCTATAATTAAAATTTCTTACAAACCAAAGAAAAAGGAGACAATTGTTGATAATTATTTACTGCGAGCAATTTATTATTCTTAGGTCTAAAAAGAATATGTGACATGATTTCAGACAACTTTTTTTGTACTCAAATTTGCATTTTCAGTAGGTAGAAATATTATTTACGTATACATTCCTTGTGATCGAGATTTTTATTTAAAATTTAGCACAAGGCAAAGTTTTCTCTTCAGATAACTATATACGCGAGAGGAATACGAAATTTCTTCCGTTCTGATGCATGAGAGCAGCTGAGTCTCCCATGGTTTTATGCGGAGTAGAGACCATTTTTCAAAGAGAAATTATTTTACAGGAGTTTCTAATTAAAAAAAAAATAGTTTATTTATTTTCTTTCAAACCCCGATATAATTTCTTATCATTTATTCACATATAAACAATCGATACAACTTATCACAGAATAATGTAAGATAAGTTCGACATATATTTTATGTAGATCAATCGATTTCAAGCTACAATATATTGAGGATTGAAATCGATTGATCAATACAAAAATTAAAATGCCCTATTATATTGTAATCGAACAGGAAAAAAAACATGAATATGGCATGCACAGTTTTTGATGCAACTTAGACATAAAAATTTTTTTTTCTAATTCTGGTAAGCTCTACAGCCCTGTTTCAAAATCCGTCAGAAAATTGGAAAAAGGTTTAATAAAAAGGAAAAAATCTCACGGTATAAAAAATGGTTTAGGGCGATAAAATTGATATAACTTCTATATATCAGTAGAAAATAAACAAAAAATGGAAACATTTTAATGAATATTGCAGAAATAAAATCCTACACTGGAAAAACATTTTTTTTCAACAAAGACTGTTTTGTTTTGAACCTAAAACAATTCAACTCACTGAAAAATTTAACATCCGAACAAAGTCTTGGTTCTATGTATTGTTTAAAATAAAAATTGTGCAAGTTAAATAATGTAATTTAAAATTAAGCTATCGGTTGATTTAAAAACTGAAAAGGTCAAAAATAGAAATGAAAGAAAAATAAAAATTAGAAATTAAAAAAATTGAAAACGTTTTTGGTTTTTGTCTTCGTCACAATTATATAAATAAAGACATAGTTTAATAAAAAAACTAAAAAATTACAAAAAGGTAGATTCAAAACTAAAAAAATTAAAAATAAATAAAAATATGAAAAACTTCCGGCTTTTATGTTGTTTACAATTATACGAGTAAAAACATATTTTTTAAAGTTTCCTAAATAAAAAATTTAAAAAAATTTTAAATTACGTCATTAATTATTTTTAATTAAAAAATCTTATGAATAATAAATTAATAAGCGACACTTTTCCGAATTTTAATATTTCAACTACACCGGAGATCTTTAAAAGAAAAAGCTCTGAAATTAACAGAAGAAGGAAACGTCCTCAGTATAGTTAAGAAAATTTAATTCGAAAAATGTTGCTCGATAATTTATTATTGTACTTATTTTATCATAAATGAATATTTATTGCACAAAAGTGTGATCAAATAATTGAACTATCAACCTAACAAGATGTTTTTAAAACTAAATAAATATTTGAATTTTTTATCAAATGGTCGAATTTCCATACAAAGCAGATCGATTTTCAAGTAATTAGGTAATTACCCAGTGAGCACCAGATTTTAGAACGTAATTGGAACGTCATAAAATAGTTTTTTGGGCGTAAAAATCAAAAGGCGTCATCTGAACGTTTAAAAAACTATCCTAAGTCAGACCAAATAATTTTCTAAAAACGTTTTATGTTCGAAATACGTCTTTAAAATGTAACGTTATATGGACTGACTTAGGACATTTTTAAGCCGTTCTGAAGATGTTCTTTAACGCGTGTGCCCACTGGGTAGATATATAAATACTAAATAAATTAATAAACTAAATACTAAATAGATCAAATTTCAACAAAAAATTCAATAGTTATTTCTTCAGTTTGAAGAATTAATTTTTAACAATAAAAAATTTCAACATAATAGTTAAATTTTCAACAACAAAACTCACTTTTCAACTAGAGAGGCTAACTAAAATGATGAATTAAAAAAATTAATGAAGAAGTTTAATCAAGTGCTTGATTTTTCATTTTAAATTTATAAATTCTTGAAGAAACATGTAATATTTGACATTGCAACAATACAAGTTTTTCATTTTAAATGAAAAAGAGTTGAATATAATTTAAAAAGAAAAACGAATTTTCAACAAAATAGTTGAATGATCAGCCAGAAAATATTAAATTTGTACCAAAAAGGTCACTTTCAACCAAACAGGTGAATTTCATACTAAAATAATAGAATTTTCAAATCAAAGACGAATTTATCACAAGAAAGGTGAATTTGCAACCGGAAAAGACCTATTTTATACAAAACAGTTGGATTGCAAACAAAACGTTTTAAATTTTGAATTCAAACCGTTATTTTTACAATCAAAAAGAAGCTAAGTTGCAACAAATAGTTCAGAATTCGACCAAAATTTGAATTTTTAATAAAGCCGCTCAACTTTCAACCAAGCAGCGGAATAGTCAACCGAAAAGACTATTCATCAATAAAGTACAGAAATTTACCACTAAATAGATAAATTTTTAATTTAAAAGGCAAAGTTAAAAAATGGAGTAGTTGAATTTTAGGCTGAAAAAATAAATTATCCACTAAAAAAGGAGTGAAATCTTAAGCTAATGAAATTAATTTTTAACAAAGTATCTCATCTTCCGACCAAGTAGTTGAATTTTCATCAAAAATCCATTTTTGGTTCAGAACATTACATTTTCAACCGAAAAGAAACTAAGTGTCAACAAAATAGTCAAACTTTGACTAAAAATTTAACTTTTAACGAATAAGATTTATTTTCAGTAAAATACATAATTTTTCTACCGAAAAGAAGAATTTTCAAGTTAAAACAATACATTTTCAACCAAAAAATGAAATAGTTTTCAGCTATAAAGAAATTATTTTTTTACTAAAAGGAAATGAATTTTTAACAAAATAGTTAAATCTTCAATCAATAAAATGATTTTTAACAAACTAGAGAGGTAAACTTTCAACCAAGTAGTTGTCTTTTCAACTAAAAAGATGAATTCTCAACGAAAAAATTTAATAGTTGAATCTTGAGTCAAAAAAAGATTAACATTTTCAATACAAAAGCGATTTATACAATCAAAATTGTTATTTCTTTTTTATCTCAAAAACTATACGAGTTTAAATAAAAAAATAGTATTTTTTAACAAAAAGATACGTCAAAATTCAAAAAACTTCGTGGATAATTTTCTTGTTTCAAATCGGAAAAATACATGTCACCTAATTTCCTCTAAAAACAACATATTCCGTCACTGAGAAATTCCGCGACTAATGATATTATAAATTCACAATTTATTTTTAATATATATGAAATCAGAAGATAATTTTATATATTATTATATTTACAAAATTAAAATTTTTTTAATTGAATAATTTTATGGATAGACGTGGAAATTGAGAAGAAATTTTGTTCACCAATTTAAGTTTCATAATTAACTTATTACTCCAAACAGACAGAAATAACCGTTAAATACATTTTTTCAAAAAATGGATTTACCACATTTTTGTCATTTACTTTTCACATGTTATTCGATAAAATACACTAATAAATTATTTAAATTACCTCACAGAATTTGAATAACAAAAAACAATAATTTAAATGTAAAAATTGAGAATGAACCGAGGAAGAAATACATCGCGCACCATTAATTCTTTTTACTCACTTTTATGGCGGGAAAATCTCTTGAGCTTTTTGAAGAACGGCATGTCTGCCTTATCTTTTGGAAAATGCGAAAAATGAGGGATCGCGAAGTAGAAGCTCCAAAAACGTGTTTTCTTACAATGCCGTAACGATTACACTGAGAGTGGCCGATATCGATCGCGACTCCAGACTGCAAAGCGACTGACGTGCAGCGAGAGAGTGTTGTGAGAAAAATCTTATCGAACAACTCGATATTCCACAATTTGTCTTATAGTCCAGTAGACAGTTCACTTCTGTATGCGCTAATAGTGCCTCTCGACACCTTCTTTTAAAAAATAAGTTTTCTTCATATAAACAATGTAATCTTTTATTAAACCTTAAAAGTCGCTGATTGATCAAGAATGGTCATCGAAAATTCGTCAATATGCGAGTCTCGAAGACGCGAACAATATTATATAAAATACAAATACTCTTATATTACAATTTTAAAAAAATTCTCTTAAAAAAAAGTTAATAATTTTGTCAAGAAATATAAACACGATATTGGTAGGTTATGGTAGGTCATGAAAGGTTCTTAATTTGGGCAATCATGAATCTTGAGGGCGCGAACATATATATGATATACATTACTCTTGTATTCCCAATGTTAAAAAAGTTTTCTTCGATTAACAAAATACGCAATGTATTTTTTTATTTATATATCGGTCTTTATAGATGATGAGAGGTCATAAAAGGTTCAACAATAGGTCAATCAGTGCATCTCGAAGATGCGAACAAATGGACTAGACATTTTATTGCTGTATTTCAAATCTCAAAAAGACGAGTGCTGTGAAAAAAATCTTGTTGAACTCGATATTTCACAATTCGTCTCATGCTAATAAAATTTCGCATAGAACTGTCATGACCGACTTAAAAATTTTTTGTTTATTTAATAAAAAAATATTAAAAATTTGACCTTTGAAGTATACCGGTCTAAAAACACGCTTTGATTCAATCAAAAATACCTACAAAACTGAAATCAACTATCCAAAAAGGATTTCCAATAGCAATGTAAATTTTGAAAAATTTATTGAATTTGTTATAAAGAAATAAGTGAATGAAAATGGTTTTGTGGGGATTAGCGGTCATTCGTGACTTGATTCGCACTAAAGGACCCTGCACTAAATGTATGGGAAAATGGCTTTCGGTGAATTTAGCTGAAACTTTGTAATTCTTAAGGTTATAAGTGCCGGTTGAAATATCCAAAAAAAAAAAAAATGAACATTTTTAGCGCTATGCGGCGCAAAGCGCTCAAGATCAGTGAATAAAACGAATTCCAACAGATTTTTTTACAAAAGCGATGTCAGCATAAAAATCACGGTTCAGATCGTGGTCTGTCATATTTTCGCCTACACCGTTGACTCATATAGCGCGCTTCTCAAAACGATCAAACGCTAAGCGCCCAAGATTTTAACTTGACTAATTAATCACTTCTTTAAAGGCAGAAATGTTACCCAAAGTAACATTAGTAACTAATGCGCACATACCGATAATAACATTCTACCCTTCGCAAAAGGTTTGAACGCTAAGCGCTCAAGATCAGCGAATAAAACCAATCCTAGTAACTTTAGCGACAAAAGCGATGTCACTATAAGAATCACGCATCAGAAAGTAGTCAGTAATATGTTTAGCCATACCAATGAGTTATATTGCGCGCTTGTCGAAACGATCAAACGCTAAACGCCCAAGATTTGAACTTGACCAAGTAATTACTTCTTTAAAGACAGAAATGGTATCCAAAGTAACATTAGTAACTAGTGCGCACATCGATAATAACAGTGTACCCTTCGCCAGAGGGCCGAACGCTAAGCGCCCATGATCAGCGAGTAGAACCAATCCTAGTAGCTTTAGCGATACAAGCGATGTCTGTATACGAAACACGCATCAAGAACTGGTCAGTAACATGTTTAGCCAAACCAATGACAATATGAGTCAACACCGTTGACTCATATGTGCGCACTAGTTACTAATGTTACTTTGGATACCACTTCTGTCTTTAAAAAAGTAATTACTTAGTCAAGTTCAAATCTTGGGCGCTTAGCGTTTGATCGTTTCGAGAAGCGCGCAATATAACTCATTGGTATGGCTAAACATATTACTGACTACTTTCTGATGCGTGATTCTTATAGTGACATCGCTTTTGTCGCTAAAGTTACTAGGATTTGTTTTATTCGCTGATCTTGAGCGCTTAGCGTTCAACCCTCTTGCGAAGGGTAGAATTTTATTATCGGTATGTGCACATTAGTTACTAATGTTACTTTGGGTATCAATTCTGCCTTAAAAAAAGTGATGAATTAGTCAAGTTAAAATCTTGGGCGCTTAGCGTTTAATCGTTTTGAGAAGCGCGCTATATGAGTCAACGGTGTAGGCGAAAATATGACAAACCACGATCTGAACCGTGATTTCTATGTTGACATCGCATTTGTAACAAAATCTGTTGTAATTCGTTTTATTCACTGATCTTGAGCGCTTAGCGCTGCATAGCGCTCAGACTGTCCATTTTTTTTTGGATTTTTTTACGGATATTTCATCCGGCACTTACAACCTTAAAAATTACAAAGTTTCAGCTAAATCCACCGAAAGCCATTTTCCCATACATTTAGTGCAGGGTCCTTTGTACAATTTATGGACAAAAAGAGTTTTTTCAGTAGAATTTATAAAAGTTAATAATTATTTTGTTATTATGAAACCAATTCTTATAGACAAATATCCATATCAGGTATTTTTATTGGAATAAATACAGTTTTTTATTAAATCGACCATCTATTATATTTAAAATAAAACTAAGTACGAGGGTAGTTCAATAAGTCCTTAGAATGACCAACATATGGCGCGCGAATCGCTCCAAATCATCTGTTTTCAGTCAGCACCACTCCCGACTAGAT